>NW_013621158.1:0-941 GCF_000695525.1 Brassica oleracea var. oleracea
AAGAAGAAAAACTTCCTCCACGAGTTGAAGTTAGAAGCGAACCCCTTCACCACTGACATGAAGTTCCGAGGAACTAGCATGTACGTGTCCGTGTCCCGGATGATCTGTAATCGAAGAAGCGCTTTGAAATGATCAACGGTGAGAGAGAGACCATGCTCGTAGCTCAGGACCAGGATCCATATGAGGTGCTGGATGCTAAGAGGATTCAATTGTCTTATCGCCACCCCGAAACGACCTAACACACGGACGATGATCTCGAGGATCGGGAACCACAAACGGTAATGCACTACGAATGCCTCGTAACACGTAAAGAATCCCTCCGGTGGACTACTAGCGCACTCTCCTTGACGAGGAACCCTGAATTCCACCGCGTCCAAAATATGGTAGAAAGACCGCATGACCTCGAGGAATTCACTAGTACTTCTACTCGGCGCACCTGCCTCCACCGGGCGATGGTTCATGACCGGGAACGATTTTTCTTTGGGAGGCGTGATCGAACCGTAACACGCCACCCACCATGCCTCGTTCTCGGCTGGGTCTACCGAATGAGGAACGAATTCCATCTTCGGCACTCGAAGCTCTTCAGAAACATTCGCGGGCAAGGATCCTTTCTTCGAACTCCTCTTCTTACTCGACATCTCGTGTTTTTCTTTTAAAATCAGGAAGGAATGATAAAGAAAAAAGAGAAAGAACTTTTCAAGAAAAACCTCTCTATGAGAATGTGTAAGTGTGAAGATTGTGAAGAAATTACCTCCCTTCTTATAGGCATGAGAAATTACTATTTCCTTGCGGACTTTTGGACACGAACTTCGCCCAAATACACCAATCTTGTCCAAACTCGCCATTCCGCGCATTGGGACCTCGCTAGAAATCCACGCTCCCAATGAGCTGGGAGGCTAACTATTGGGGTCGAAAACGGTTACGACGAAGTTAACGTCCAA
>NW_013621159.1:0-941 GCF_000695525.1 Brassica oleracea var. oleracea
AATTTCCAGCTGCATCATGAAGTCCAACAATCCTATTGCGCACCCTCTGTTGCTTAGTTAGAGCATGGTAGAATTTCGTATTGAGATCCCCTGATGAATACCACATGTTCCTACTTTTCTAATGCCAATACTCCTCTTCATCCTTATATGCCTCTTGCAACTTTCTGGAAACTTCCAATATCTCCTCCTGAGACCTGGTATCATCGTTCTAAACCTCCTCGAGAGCCTTTTGTAGATCCGCAATTTTGTCCTTTCCAAAAGGAGGATTATTTTTCCTCCATCTGGAAATTGCATGGCGACAATTACTAATCTTTTCCACTAACCCATTTCTCCTATCTTCGTTATGTTCCGCCCAATCCATCGTAATTGATTCCATTAGGCCTTCCTTACCAACCCATCGTTTGTCAAATCGAAATTGACCTCTTCGTCTAACAATCTTATCTTCCAGATAAGCCACTAGTGGACGATGATCTGATGCCACCATATTCAGATATTCAGTATGGGAACATGGAAATAGCGTGTGCCACTCCTCATTCGCTAGTGCGCGATCTAGTCGGCATCTTACCGTCACTGCCCCTTTTCCTTTACCTCGTCGCCCTCGCCATGACAATTTATTTCCTTTTGCAGGAAACTCCAGTAAACCAGTGTTCCTAATCATATTATTAAAAGGGACAAATGATGCGGCACTTCTCAGAGATCCTCCCTCCTTTTCATGGTTTCCTGTGATCTCATTTAGATCCCCAATAATAAACCAACGTTCTGATCTCGCTAGTCCATATCTAGTCAAACGTTCCCACACCTGCTCCCTCAAATCTGGCACTGGATCCCCGTACACAAATGTTAAAAAGATCATCTTTCCCAGAGCCACTGCTTCCACATCCATCATTCGGTTATTTGAATATAACACCTTAACCTGGTAATCGTTGTTATAGTATAGCGCC
>NW_013621160.1:0-941 GCF_000695525.1 Brassica oleracea var. oleracea
GTTGTAGGGTATGGAGTGTCATTTGGGTTAACAAAGATTGGTATAATAGAATAAGGTAACCCAAATGTGTATGAGATCCATGATCAAGTATGCAAGTGCCCATATGCAAGAGAGATTAAGTTCATTCAAGCCAAGTTCAGATTGGAGTTGATCTTAAGAACAATGCCAATATCAAGCAAGCAAACAAGTTTCAAGAAGAGTTTTCAAAGCTCGAAGCATGCAAGTCTTTCAAAAGATGCTTAAGCTACTTGATATGTTTAACTAGGATGTCAAATTCAGTGCAAACCAGCGTTCTATACAAGGCAGTATCAATCAGCTGCTTCATATGCAAGTGAATGCATCTTATATGCTCTAGACTCAATCTTAAGAATGCAAGTGATGCAACTACATGATTCAAAAATTTGAAATTGTTTTGGTTTTTCTATGCATATATGTATGTACAATGCAATGCATGAGACTCAAAATCATCAAAGCAAACATGATCAAATACTTGGTACCTCCCCCACACTTAAATCACACAGTCTCTGTGTGAGTAAGGGAGAGATACCCAAAGGAAAGCAATATGCAAAGATAAACTGGTATATACAATGGAAAGGTTGGAGTGGTACCTCAAGCGGAGAGTAGAGGAGGAGGATCCTTCCCACTTTCAAGAGGTGATGGTGAGGATTTGAGAGAGAAGCTCTTGAAGCTTGATTGGATCATTCTGGAGCTGAGGAGTGATGATGGCCCTTGCACTTGAGAATGGCTTAGACCTTCCCTTGCACTTGATTTTGTACTCAATGGCCCCATCCTTAAGCTTCATTGGGTGGAGAGTGAGAGTGTGGGGAGTCTTATCAAGAGGTGGAGGATGAGGTTCTTTCACAATCTTCTTCTTGTCATGAGTAGCCTTTGTGTCTCTACTCACCTCCTCCCTTTTAGCACTTTCCAAGTGCTCATCACAC
>NW_013621161.1:0-941 GCF_000695525.1 Brassica oleracea var. oleracea
AATACCGACGGAATTCCGACGACTTTACTGTTAATCGGAATGTCATCAGAAATTCGTCAGAATATTCCGACCAACTTCCGACGACTACAACGGTTACATTTTTTATCGGAATGTCGTCGAAAAGTCATCGGAAAATTCCGACGACCCTTGTTTCGTCGGAATTCCGTCGGAAATGGCCGACGGAATTCCGACGACTTCATTTTTTTGGATTTGGTCGGAAATTGGTCAGTAATCCGTCACAAATGTCTGACGATATTGATGTCCGTCGGAACCTCCGTCGGAATTCGGCGTGTTTTCTTGTAGTGGAGGTATATGATTAAAGAAGACGATACGTTGACAACTTTCATTAAGCTTATTGGATCGAATGAAGAAATTGTTCAGGTAAATTCTATTGATCTTTTGTTAGGTATGTGTTTTAAAGATGAACAGAAACGTGAGGTCTTTGTTAGACAAGGAGGAATCCAGGAGCTAGTAAGTGTATTATCAGATCCCAATCTGTTGTCCTCTTCCAAATCTAAGGAGACAGCGTTAAGAGCAATCGATAACTTATGTTTCGGGTTGCCCGGTTGTTTGAATGCATTGATGAGTTGCAAGTTCTTGGATCCTTTGCTGTATCTTCTAAGAAACGGGAGATCTCCGTTCAAGAATCAGCCTTGAAGGTTACGTCTAGGCTCTGTAGCTTACCAGAAGAGGTTAAGAGATAATGGGAGACACTCGCTTTATGCCTGAGTTAGTTAAGTTTCTTGACGCTGGCTTTGAAAACTGTGTGTGAGATGAGCCAGAAGAATTGCTTTGTGTTCCTCAGTGTGACTGTGATGAGTTAAGCTTAGCTTTCTCAAACAACAGATTGATTTTGACTTTTCCTTTAGATTCCACTTTTATATCCCTGCTGGTATATTCATTTGTTGTTTGTTCGCATCTATTGAATGTTTAGGGGAGGG
>NW_013621162.1:0-940 GCF_000695525.1 Brassica oleracea var. oleracea
AATACATTATTGATGATGAACAAACCTTCAATTGTTTTGACTAGACATTATATACCTTAGAAAATTTTGTCAGATTATATACCTTAGAAACTATGCTCGGCAACACTATATATACCATAGAGAATAATACTTACACTTTCATAAAAATACTTAAGTATACATATGTAGAGTGTTACTACTTACAACTTACCACATAATTTAATGTGCGACTCTGAAAATATTTTTTCTCAACATTGACTCTCAAATAAATTAGTTTATGTATGATATGTTTCCATTCTTAGACGAGTCTTCTTTAGAATTCTATTAAATAAATTGATTATATGACGTATTTTTATAAGGGCAAAGGGTTTTCAATTTACTTGTGAATGTGAAGGTTTGAAATATAAAAATGTGGGGGCGCAGAAATTTGAGGAACAGGTGATCCCAAGTTTTCTTCTTTGACGTCAGCTAATCTCGTACTTTCTTACTTTCAAATCATTACAACTCAGAATTTTAAAATCATCCTTGCTGTAAACAATGATTACAGAAACAAGTAATTTATCATCTTAGATTATTTGATTTTAAAATATAGGTTGCAAACTGTCTGAACCAAATCAAAATTTGGTTATGATTTATTCAGCTTCAGTTGTACCACTATTAAGTACTTAATGCTAAATACGTATAGCCAATTCGCCATGTGTATATAAGTATACTAATTTTCTATTATAGATAGTGATTAGTTTTGATGGACTATGATAAAAGATACCATATGTAACTTAGTCACATAGTCTAATTAATGTAAAAGATGAAGAAGATATGTCGAATAAAAAAGGATAGGTAAAATAGAGTAGTTAGTGAGTAATAACCTATTTACCTAGTCTTCATGAACCAATAAGACCATCTTTAACCCTAACACACCCCATATGGAGTGCTTAATGATTATTTAAATAATTAATTGTAT
>NW_013621163.1:0-940 GCF_000695525.1 Brassica oleracea var. oleracea
AATCCAAATCCTACGATGGAAGCAGCAAAGAGAGAAGCAAGAGAGATGAGTCAGTTGGCACATCTAGTAGCTTAGAGTTGAGAGGTTCCTCTAATGACTTTACGGTGAACAATAGAGAGAAGCAATCCAGTGGAGATTTCAATCGTGCCTCTACTCTAACAGAAAGTGCATCTCCAAGCAGTTTGTTATCAACCTCGACGCAAATGCATGGCAGTGGATTAATCTCATCAAGAAAAGGTACGCGGGGCTCTATCATATGAAATTGAGAAAGCCTTTAAAGGAACAACCTAACTGTTCTGTACTTTTTTTTTGTTGTTGCTAGACTCTCTACAACCTACTACCAGGATGGCAGAGTCTACTCACCAAAGTGGTGAACTTAGAAGAGGAGGTAGCAGCATCTTGCAGAAGCCAACTTTGTCTAACAGTTATTTGTTTAGTTCTCCGGACACATCATCTCGACCTTCTGAATCTTCGGATGATTACGGTGCAACCTCTTACTCTGCTAAAAATGAAGCAACTGTGAAGAGGAATCGTCCATCTTTCCTTGATTCCCTTAATATTTCAAGAGCTTCCGAGACTCAGTATCAACACCCTGAGATTCATGAAACATCAAGTGGTTCCCATTTAACTGTCGGTGATGAGTCAGGACCATCTTCACTCCAGTATATATCAGGAAAGAGCGACAGTAACGGTCCGTCATCTGATTCTCCTTATCCATATGACAATTTCAGGAGTCCTTCGTTTCCTGTTGCCAATGGAGTAATGCCAGGTTTCACTGATTACTCCATCCCAAAGCAAAATGATGATTTTAGTTCTCTGGAACAGGTACTTTTCTTATATTCTTGCCCTTCTTTTCTTTTGTATGTGTATTGTCGATATGCTATTTAACAGTTGGAAAGTTATGTCTGATTAGCTTAAGTGGGAATCGATCTCATGATAT
>NW_013621164.1:0-940 GCF_000695525.1 Brassica oleracea var. oleracea
TTTTTGTTTATGAACTGATGAGCTCTTGAAAATAATTATTAATAGTTAAAACCGATTTATAAGCCTTTCTATAATAGTTACAGACCTTTATAAATTAATTTTCATTGATTTATAAATCTTTATAACTTTTAAATACGCCTTTATATATCCTAAACTCAATTGATTTTACAAGAGGTAAAAACCAGTTTTAATAAGGTGTTATAAAGCTACTAAAATATAAATTTTGTAATAAACCATTTTTTTTATTTTATAAGACACTACAAGAAAACGTGCCCATAACAACGAACATTTACGACGAAAATATTTCGTCGTAAATTTACATGGTGTTTACAACGCAGTTACGAGGAATCCATCTTTCGTCGTAAACGCCATGTAAATTTACGACGAATAGTTTTCGTCGTAAAAGCCATGTAAGTTTATGACAAATGTACGTGGAATGAGAAATACGTCGTAATCATTACATCAACATTACAACGAAACATGTTACCGTTATATTTAGGTGAAAACGTGTATTAAATGTGCTTTAACTCACCTAATTTCGTCGTAAAGTCGTTGTAAATAATATGTTAAAACCATGTAAAATCCATGTAAAATATTCCTTGTAAAATCGTTGTCATATTTCAACTACCCAACTCGAAAATTTCTCTATATATATGTTGTTTCCCACAACTCTCTTCCTCACAACACACAAACGGGAGAAAAAAAATCCAAAAAAAAATCAGAAAAAAAAAATTTCAAAAAAAAATCTAAGAAAAAAATGGCCGGTGGCGGTAGTATTTACGAGTTACGGAGTTAGATGTATTTGCACAAAGGTTTCGACGGGAGGGTGACGAACACATTTCTGAGCGGGATAGAGACATTCATGCACCAGGCGGGTACACCGATCACACAGAAAAGCGGAAAGATGTTCTGCCCCTGTCGAAAATGCAAGAATTCAAAA
>NW_013621165.1:0-940 GCF_000695525.1 Brassica oleracea var. oleracea
AACATGTATAAAAATAGTCCTTAAGTGGTGTAAAATTTTAAGAATTGAAAATAAATTCACTATTTCTATTTGGGTTAGCATTTGAAAACTAAATCTTTATTAACTATCAAGAATTGCGTCTTTATAGGAAATTCTCAAAGAGTGTGATGACCGCAAGGTGCTGTTTGACAATAGGCGTAATATCCCAAAAAGCAAGAAAGACAAGCAAGTCCAGGATCTTCTCAACTTCGTGGAGCAAATCTCAAAGAAGAACAATGGAAAACCATTTATGGCTGACTTATCACTTGAGCTAAGGGTGAAAAACATAGACTCTTCAATAAAACAAGATTCCACATTTAGTTGCTTTGTTTAAATAAAATTAATCTGAAGTTACATCTTCATATCCATTTAAGGAGAACGAGGCTACGTTAGAGGAAAAACAAAAGCAGATTCAAGCAATGAAGGGTCAGTCGAAACAAGAGATAGCACAAGTTAAGAAGGAAATGGAGAAAACTTATAACGAAATGCTCGAAGGGATAAAAGAGAAGGTAATATATATATATATAATATTCACTTCATACATCAGTTATATAGAACGTTTATATATCATCACTATGTGCTGGGTTTTGTTGTCTCTGGTTAGATCGCTAACCAACTGAAGGAATCACTGAATGATGTGAAGGAGCAACTAGCTAAGGCACAAGTAGCGAGAGAAGAAGCCGAGAAAAAGATGTCTGAAATGCATAAGCTATCTTCTGATGAGATCAGGAGGCTGAGAGATCAACTCAACAACGCTGAGAGAGAAACCGCTAGATTGCGCAGACAGCAGCGTACACAAAAATGCTCTGTTCTTTAATCATATATAAATGCTATGCTCTACGATATCATATGAATCACTCAATCAAGATACCATAATGTATTTCATAAACAAACAATAAAACCAAAGTATGTCTTCATTATT
>NW_013621166.1:0-940 GCF_000695525.1 Brassica oleracea var. oleracea
GAGAATGAATCTATGTATGCATGAGTTGCTTCTAATCTTAGATAAATCTTGCATAATGATCAAGCTCCTTGTTTTGAGTGATAACCACCCTTAAATAAAAAAACATTTGAACCCATCTCTTCATTCATATTTGACCATTGCATACCTAGCCAAATGATTGAGATCATGTGCCCATTTGTGAGACTTCACCTTGTGTGTGTGTGTGTGAATCAATGTGAGAGCTGATTGAAGGGACTTGTTGGTAGAAAGTATTGCAACTTGAGTAGAGGAAAAAAAGTATGGATATGCCTAGAGAAGCTAGAGTATAATAAGGAGAATGCTCATGCTATTTGATATGTTTCTTCAGGATGTTAAGTTGAGTGCTAGGAAGTGTTACTTTTGGCTATGAGTTCCCACCTTCAAACCTCTCTCTCTGATGAGTTCTTACAAGGTCACTTGAGGACAAGTAAGATACAAGTTTGGGGGAGTTGATATCTTCTCAATTTTCATTGTTTTAACCATTCATTCTAGCATATGCTGACCATTTAGGATAGCATTTAGATATGTTTAGGATTGCATTGCATTACATATGTCCTTATCAGGTGATGGAGATTTCAATTGGTGACTTTGGGGCATTTAGAGATGGTTTGGAGGCAAAAAGGGGTGATTCTCGAGGAGACGCATTGATCAAGTGTCCCAGTGGCATAAGGAAGTTCCAGCGGCCTTTTGGCCCCTCAAGAAGCCGCTGCCAGCGCTGAGAAACGGAGACCAAGTATGGGAGCGGCCTTTCGCAGCGGTGTACCGAAGCCGCTGTAGACGCTCGAGATATGAAGACTCAAGAAATGGAGACCAAGTGCGGGAGCCGCCTGACGCAGCGGTGTGACAAGACCGCTGGGAAAATACCTCGTTCCCTACCGCGTTCGTACTTGTCGCAGCGGTGTGATGACGAAGCAAGTAAGCC
>NW_013621167.1:0-940 GCF_000695525.1 Brassica oleracea var. oleracea
TTGCAGGCATCCTTGATTCTGAGCCTTGTAGTATCCGGTTAGTTGGAAAGTTACTTATGGTCTTTATGAACCTGCAAAGATGTACAGATTCACTTATGTTTCTTTCTTTCTTTTGCAGTGATATTGATGGTGTGTGTTACTAAGGTGGCACAGAACGCTCTAAGAAAAGCTTTAGCAGAGCACGGAGGAGACATGAACGGAGCGGTTGCTGCCTCGCCTGAGCTTAACGATGTGGTTGATGCTCCGGCTGATTTAAATGAGCCGCTCTTGATAAAGATAGATTCTCAATCACCTCAGGACCAAGAAAACCAGAGTCATGAAAAAAGCTGCTGGTTAAATTACTTTGTACAATAATCTTATCATTAACTTACAAAGCTACAAAACATAGGTTCGCTGGGGAAAAAAAGACAGCCGTCAATGCATATATATATCGTTCTAGAGTTCTAGCTATTGGTTCTTGGGTTTTGTATAAGAACATAGATTAATAAATTATCCAAAAATCTTCTTTTTTACTCTTCGTAGTTTTGAGATGTAACTACTAACTACATAAACAAAACCAGCGAATTCACAAGTCACCGGGGGAAAGTCCAAAAATCTATTAGGCCATAATTTGTATACTCAAATGAATTAATTAGCAGGTGGAAAATAACAAAATATCTCGACGCATTAAATAAAAAAACTCCCGCCGCACGTGCCAATATTCCTCTAGTGGGGCTACCTTTCGAAAAATTAAATGGATAAACATTGACCAGAACAAAAAGTCCCCACAATTCGCGAAACGACACGACAGTCTACTCAGCACTTTCCTTAAAACGAACCAATCCTTATCGATTTTCACTCTCAATCTTAACCGGCGACGTCCCACCGCGTCTCACTCTCTCCTCTCTCAAACCAGAACCTAATCCTTTTAAAACCGTCCAGATCCATCTCCCCCCCCCCC
>NW_013621168.1:0-940 GCF_000695525.1 Brassica oleracea var. oleracea
CCGTCCCAAAAACCTTTAATGACTTTGAAGGAGATTTTTTATAACAATGAACTTTTTGTTAGGTAGATTCATTGTTGAGAAACCCGCAACTTCCAAAAGCCAAACTTATTCATGGGAATTGAATTACTTTTCATAGACTCAAAGGTATTCTTACAAATTTAAATTAATATATTCCATAATTTTATTGTTAATATTCATACTAACTCTTTCATGATCAAACCATTACACTTAATAATCATTCAAGCGTTTATCCCGAAACACTTCTTTCCTCGCCGAATCAGGTATTGGTTCATGTTGATTTAGTATTGTTTTTGGTTTATTAACCGGTTTAGGATGGTCCTATTGTAAATATAATTTAAGTTGGTTTAGCATATATTATGCTTAAAATAACTTAAATTAAATAATAGTAATATTATGCTTAAAATATAATTTTAGAGAGTTTTCAAATATAGTTTATAGAACTTTATAGGTGATGAATTTAATTTATTAAATTCATTTATTACTTAAAACTAAGTTTTTTTAAAAACATACTGAGTTATAAATATCAATGTTGGATTGGTGAGTATAACATGAAGACAAAAATATAAATATTTCATTTTCAAGATAAGAAATTCAGCTTTTATTCAGTTACTCAATATATAATATCTTAAATTATTTTTTAAAAAATATACATAATTTATATATATAGATTAATCTTCCAAACTTAAACTATTATATTATTTTAAACTATTATGTAATATATGAATAATGTTTTTAAATAAAAATAATTTCTGATTTAAAAAAAAATAAAAAAAACAAAATGGTTATTTTCAAATAATGGATGTAATTTACATTATACTATCATTTAACAAGTATTAGAAATGTTTTGATATATCATTATTTTCTATTTCCAAAAAAAATAAATTTTTAAACATCAATATCGTCTAGGTTAAGTATACTA
>NW_013621169.1:0-334 GCF_000695525.1 Brassica oleracea var. oleracea
GAGATTTATTTCACTTCCTGGTGATTCTCCACTGCTTTATGTATCCATATACGGCTTCATACATCGCGATTCATCTTGGTTTGATTAGAATGTCGAGGAAGTTTTCATATTCCAAAACACGAAAATTGGGATCACCTGATTTGAAAGTGGGATAACTTCTTCATCCTCACTCCTATGAGATTTATTCTACGTCCTGGTGATTCTCCACTACTTTATGTATCCAAATGCATCTTCTTAAATCGCGATTCATCCTGGTTTGATTAGAATGACGAGTAAGTTGTCATATTCCCAAACAGAAAAACTGGGATCACCTGATTTGAAAGTGGGATAACTT
>NW_013621169.1:511-620 GCF_000695525.1 Brassica oleracea var. oleracea
CTGGTGATTCTCCACTACTTTTTGTATCCAAATCCAGCTTCTTACATCGCGATTAATCCTGATTTGATCAGAATGACGAGGAAGTTGTCATATTCCCAAATAAGAAAAC
>NW_013621169.1:829-940 GCF_000695525.1 Brassica oleracea var. oleracea
GATAACTTCTTCATCCTAACTCCTATGAGAATTATTCCACTTCTGTTGATTCTCCACTACTTTTTGTATCCAAATACATCTTCTTATATCGCGATTCATCCTGGTTTGATT
>NW_013621170.1:0-453 GCF_000695525.1 Brassica oleracea var. oleracea
AGCTGCGACTCAATTAGGTTTAGCCGTCTTAGTGTTGCTAGAACTAGAAATCTCACCGACAGCTCTCGGGCCCAGGCTTATACCTTGTTGTAAACGCTCATACGCAAATTCGGAATAAGACTTCTCTTTGCTCTCTTCTTACGATTTTTATACTTCTTTGTTGTCATTATCGTGTTCTGATTTGCTTGGCGTGTGTTGTCATTAGGGTTTTCCTAGTTTCCTTATTTAAACGGAAATCGACAGTGCGAATTTCGGTTCCCACAGTTTGGCGCTAGAAGGAGGGGGGACACGGATCAATCTAACCCGCAAAAACCACTCAACGATCAGGAGCGATATGCAAGACTCAACGTTCGCGAACGTCATCTCGTTCAAGGTGGCAGCAACGGTCGATCGAGCCAAACCTCGAAACGATCTCCTTGTTATCGAACTGACGATCCGAGATATCGACGTCGC
>NW_013621170.1:504-713 GCF_000695525.1 Brassica oleracea var. oleracea
ATCATCTTCAAAGATACTCTCGAGAAAATGGGCATCGATCAATTCGAAATCGTGAAATACCCTAGCCCACTACTGGGACTTTCGGGAGAAACGACCATAGCCTACGGATCGATTAATCTCGCAGTCAAAGCCGGAACCGTGACTAGAGTCACAGAGTTTCTAGTTGTTGACCGTCCTGCATCTTACAACGTTATCATGGGAACGCCATG
>NW_013621170.1:723-940 GCF_000695525.1 Brassica oleracea var. oleracea
ATGGTTGAACACCATGCGTGCCATCCCATCAACGTACCATCTTTGCCTCAAGTTCCCAACCCCTAACGGAATCGAGGTAATATGAGGAAACCCAAGAGTATCACAGGTGTGTTACGCCGCAGAACAAAAACGAAAAAGACCAGACCTCGAGACCGCTCCTAGAAAAACGTAGAAAAAGGTCTCCGACCAAGGTTCGCGAAGTCAAGATTCGGCTGAA
>NW_013621171.1:0-709 GCF_000695525.1 Brassica oleracea var. oleracea
AGGGCAAGACCTAGGTTTACTTTCGGCTCTGAGGCTGTGCGACGACTAATCGGCTCTTGTTTTGCCTGTGGACGATTTCCACCTGGTTCTTTCCGATTTAAAGTCCGCGACTTGGCGCCGGCTTATATGACTTGTATGGAACGAACCGAGCACTCTCCAGAGACCGTCTGAAGTGCTGACCAAAATTTCGGATTTCTTGTATAGCGCGCTATGGTATCCTTGTCGGATGTAAGAGAACCTTTGCTTTTACGAAAGGTTAGACTACGAGTTCTTTTTTAGAACGTTTTGGGTTTGTCCGTCGGGGCCAATCGACGGGCAATTTTTTGAGACGCGGACGGACCGTGTGTTTGGATAATATCTCTCGAAAAGATTTACGACGTCTCGCTTTTTCCGAAAGGTATATCCTTTGTAGTGAGAAAGTTACGATCTTCGTTTTTAGAGAAGATGTATTTGGTCTTGCTTAACCATTGATACGCAGTGATTGTTGTTTAAGTTATTTCCCATCCAAGGACTGCTTGAAAGGTATGCGTGTTTGGAGACCCTTGTCTTGGGTGTTTCTCAGGTTAATCTCCGATTGTTGTGGCTTATTGCAAGTGAATCGGGAGACCGTAATAAAATGAGTTTTATTAGAAAAATTTCAAAAATATCGAGTACATGTGGGAATATTCCGAACTTTGTGGGAGTATACGAGTACATGTGTGGATATTCC
>NW_013621171.1:734-940 GCF_000695525.1 Brassica oleracea var. oleracea
AGTATACGAGTATACGTACCCACTCCCCCCCCCTTTTTGGAGAGGGGGATAGCTGAACTTTTCAATAGGACAAGCTGGCTACGTACCTCTTTCGAGGATCAAGCCATCTCGTAGTTCTGCTTTGTTGTTTCGGGCGTTCCTACTCGTTGGATAGGGCCATTTCTGTTACTTCGACCGTTGAGGCTTTAGTTAAATCGGCGGCCGTT
>NW_013621172.1:0-940 GCF_000695525.1 Brassica oleracea var. oleracea
CTTTCCTTGCGAACCAAGCGTAAACCGTCATGCGGCTTACGGGCTGCAGATTAAGAAATCATAAGTTGGGCCTCGAGTCATGTCTTAGGTCCTTTTGGGCCGTCTTCTGACTCGAAACGTTTATTACGGCTTTTTTCGATAAAGAACGAACTTTCCGCAATTTTTACCGTAAAGTTTGATTGATGACTTAGAATGGCGGGAAACATGAAATGGGTTCGCTGCGGCCTTCGGGTGACAGCATCGAAGGGTAGACGAGAATGCATGGACTAATTGTCGTATCGATGTTTCGGAAGAGCTCGGTCGCTACGTAGCAACCGGACAGCGTGCATGTGCGATAGTAGCGTAATGACCGAGCTTGGTTTTTCCGTGTTCCGATCGTCATACTCAGATTTATCCGTAACCGGTCTGGGTATTTTTCCGACGGCTTATGTTTGATCTAAATAGAATTTGGACGAAGCTTTATCTCGGGAACATAAGTTGTGACGTTCTCTTGACCGAGTATGATTTGTTGTGAAAAGACATACTTGCATTTTGCGGGGATTTGGACGTTAACTTCGTCGTAACCGTTTTCGACCCCAACAGTTAGCCCCCCAGCTCGTTAGGATCGTGGATTTCTAGTGAGATCCCAATGTGCGGTACGGCGAGTTCGGACGAGATTGGTGTATTTGGGAGAAGTTTGTGTCCAAAAATTCGCAAGTAAATAGTAATTTCTCATGCCTATAAGAAGGGAGGTAATTTCTTCACAATCTTTACACTTACTCATTCTCATAGAGAGGTTTCTTGAAAAATTCTTTCTTCTTTTTCTTTCTCTCTATCATTTCTTTCTTGGTAAAAAAGAAAAGCACGAGATGTCGAGTAAGAAGAGGACTTCGAGGAAAGGGTCCTTGCCCGCTAACGTTTCTGAAGAGCTCTGTGTGCCAAAGATAGAATTCGTTCCTCA
>NW_013621173.1:0-939 GCF_000695525.1 Brassica oleracea var. oleracea
ATAGACACCTCCCCTTCGCATCGGGCGGAAACAAGGTCCTGGTCCCCCTTTAGGTGCAACAGCAACACCCGTAGCCTTTGGGATGATCTCATCCCCAAGAAATGGCTCGTCGACACTTGTATACGGATGTTCCGCACCTAACTCTCTCGTCAAAACCGTGATCTTCTTACTTGCATATGACATTAACTTCTCAACCTCGGTTTGAGAAAGGTCAGCAAGCATTCTACCATTTTGGATTTGGAGCATGAGATGATCCATCTCCAACTCCTCGACCACCTTCCGAGAATGCTCTAGTTTCTTCTCGATCTTCTTGGTAATGGTCTTGATGTATGACTCTTGATCATCAGCGTTCATGTTCCTCTGGTTTTCCGGTAAGGCGTAAAAACGATCTATGAGAGATTCTGCCTCCTCCTGAGATGGCCACGCCACCAGCTTACCATCATCACGGTTGAAAAAGGTCAAGCAAGCCTTTGTATCAGACACGATGGTTAGTTCTTCAGCCATTTTCATCAATCCTTTCATCCTCTTCTGGCAAGCAATGTTTCTTTTCTTTCGATCCTCGATCCAAGCAAGCTTCAGTTTTGGTCTTGCCATGGCCGCTTTTAGTTATATCTTTTATTTGTGATGTTGAAATGTAGACACGCACTTGCAATCATATATAGAGATAGTTGAGAAGAAGAGACAAAGACTCAAAATGGACTACTTTGGGAATGTAGTCAATTACCATTAATTTTCAACAGATTTCATATAGCAGTATGGTAAATAATAATTTGACTATGATATACCATTATTTTTTAATCTAGGGGGCGGTATTATATTCCGGGGGGCCTAGGCGGAAAAAAATTATTTGTAAAGGGATAAAAAATCAAGAGCCCAAGTAAATTAAGAAATCGGAGGCCCATTTATTATGATTTTTTGTTGAATTATTATTTTTTTAAA
>NW_013621174.1:0-939 GCF_000695525.1 Brassica oleracea var. oleracea
ATATGTTTATGCTAAATTTTAAAAGAAAGTTATAGAACCATATAATCCGGACGTAGCGCGGACACGAACCTAGTATATTTATAATGTTTTATTTAATGTATGATAAAAAAGACGTTATGTGTATTTGATTGTTTTACCTTAAATATAACATTTTATTACATGAGTTTGACAGAAAAAGGTATACAAGATTTGGAATTCTTACCACGGATTATATTAGTATTATTGTCGGCCCATCCTACGGGATGTGTTACATTTATATTGTTTCATTACGAATATATGATTGTTAATATGCAAATACAATTGTAGGGGTTGGTTTGCAACTTGATGTTTTAGTTGGTTTGTTTGTGTAAAGTTAAATCGATGGATGGACAATTGAAAATAAAAATCATATTCTTTGAATTATTTTTGAGTTTTTGTAGTTTGGTTATATTGATTAATCAAGTGTGGTTATCTTTTGATTATAATAGAGAGCAATTTTGGTTGAGCGAGTGCATTGGTGGAATATTAGTAACCATTTTCTGCTAAATTATTTTAAATTCCTATACACATTTGAAAATATTTAGTTTATTTACAATAAAAATGACTATTTATTTTTATTTTTTATCCACGCTAGCGGACGTTATTTCATTTTTATTTGAGTTTAGTTATTTTGGTTTATGTGATTCACTGTAAAAAAATATTGGCCTTGATAAGATTATCTCCTGAGGTAAAGTTTATGAGGAATTTGATGTTTTGCAGTGAGTACGCAAGATTGCAAAGTTGAGTTATAGTATATAAAATTAGCGGATGAAAATATTTTTACTTATAATGAAAAAAAGCGTAAATCATTAGTTTTTCAAAAAACATATAAAGAAAAAAACAATGCAATTCATGAATAAATATATAACTAAGAGATAAAATAACTTCACTCTACTTACTCAACCTGACACTAACTTTTTT
>NW_013621175.1:0-939 GCF_000695525.1 Brassica oleracea var. oleracea
AGATCCAGACTTCCTTGACGAAATGAATGAATCTGATGACGAAGTTTGTACAGCCGAATGAGATTCAATTTGTGGAAACGAGTGTGCAAATCCTTCCAGATATCAGATGCATTCTTGAAGTACAAGATGTTTGTATAGATTGGCTTGGTCACACTGTTCAACAACCATGACTTCACCATACTGTTACAACGACACCAGATTCTATAGTACGGATCATTCTCAGGCGGTTTCACGATAGATCCATCAAGAAATCCTAGCTTGTTCTTAGCTTCTAAGCTAGTAGTCATCGCAATTATCCAGACTCCATAATTGTTACCATCAAGCAGTTCAGAGGCTAGCACTAAACCAGGATGATCCGAACTATGAAGATGATAAGGCGAGTGAATGTTATCTGGAGAATTGGATACCTCAAAAGGACGATCAGAAGATGCGCTGTGAGAATGAGAGACCTCAGCACGATTCTGAGTGGTGGACTTGATCGGAGGTGAACGAGGAGCAGAAACTTGATCGTTGGCGGTAGGAGGAAGTGGAGAACCAAATTCCGGTGAATCTGGTGTAGATTGGCGAAACGTTGACTTGCATTTTCGTTTTCCCATCGGAGAAACAGAGATCGGCTCGGAACGATGATGAATCGTGAGATTTGAGCTGATTCTGGTCGGGAAACGGAAATGAAGATGAGGATGATGATGTGATGAGAACCGAGGTCGTTGCCGGTGAATTCAGATGAAAACGATGATAGAAACGGAAGATCGTTAGAGAGAAAGAGATATTTGTTGCTCTGATACCATATTACCAAATTATCTCAATCTCATTAATTAGTAAAGTAATTACATGATGGTTTATATACAAGTATAATGTGGCCTAGACTATACACGCCCAAGATATCTATACACTTGTTTATAGTATACCAATTTACAATGTGTGAACCGACTAAACCAA
>NW_013621176.1:0-168 GCF_000695525.1 Brassica oleracea var. oleracea
GCATCCTTCAATAACATATGATGACGGTCAAAGAGGTTTGGAACTTTGGTTGTCTTCTTCTCTCTAGAAAATAACGATTTTATAGTGGTTAGTCTACCAATTTAAGGAGTATTATGAAGTTTTACTAAATTAATTGACAAAAAATTAAAACGATATCCATGTACCATG
>NW_013621176.1:266-378 GCF_000695525.1 Brassica oleracea var. oleracea
TTAAGTATATAGAGCATTTACCGAAAAATTCAATATTTTTTCGTAGGGACACATAAATTTTGAAAAAAAAATAAAAATATGAAAATACTGTTTTAATGCATAGTTGCATCTT
>NW_013621176.1:497-939 GCF_000695525.1 Brassica oleracea var. oleracea
GTACCATGAAAGAGAGTTTAATATACATTAATTCAAATGTAGAATGTGTTTAGAAATTTTTAAACAACACTAAATATCATAGGCTTAAGTATATAGAGCATTTACCGAAAAAATCAATATTTTCTCACGGGTTAACACATATATTTTGAGAAAAATTCAAAAATATTAAAATACTATTTTAATGCATAGTTGCATCCTTCAATAACATATGATGACGGTCAAAGAGGTTTGGAACTTTGGTTGTCTTCTTCTCTCTAGAAAATAACGATTTTATAGTGGTTAGTCTACCAATTTAAGGAGTATTATGAAGTTTTACTAAATTAATTGACAAAAAATTAAAACGATGTCCACGTACCATGAAAGAGAGTTTAATATACATAGACTTTAAGAAAAATTCAAAAATATTAAAATATTGTTTTAATGCATAGTTACATTCTTCAAT
>NW_013621177.1:0-389 GCF_000695525.1 Brassica oleracea var. oleracea
GGTCAAGATGACGAGGAAGAAGAAGTTACGATACAACCACAATCGGAACAATCTGATTACGGCTCCGATACCCCATGGCTGCAGACAATTCGAGACTACATTATCAACAGACACCTGCCCACCGAGAAATGGGCAGCCCGCAAATTCCGAACACAGGCCGCGCGCTATGTAACAGTGGATGGCGAAATTTACAAATGGAGATTCTCCGGACCACTCATGACGTGCCTGGAAGGGGAAAAAGCAAGAAAAGTGATGGAGGAAGTACATTCTGGGTCCTTCGGAAACCATTCCGGTGGAAGATCGCTGGCAGTGAAAATCAAAAGCCATGGATACTACTGGCCGACGATGATCGGAGATTGCGAGAAGTTCGCACGAAAATGCGAAAAATG
>NW_013621177.1:561-938 GCF_000695525.1 Brassica oleracea var. oleracea
GAGTATAAATGATGTCCAAGTCGAAAGTTTCGTATGGAGAAACATCATCCTTAGGCATGGAGTTCCTTACGAGATCGTAACCGATAACGGATCTCAGTTTATCTCCACCCGGTTCGAGGCGTTCTGCGAAAAATGGAAGATACGACTTAACAAGTCGACGACGCCCAGGTATCCACAGTGTAACGGAAAAGCTGAAACGATTAATAAAATCATTCTCGACGGACTGAAGAAACGCTTAGAGGCCAAAAAAGGCAGGTGGGCCGACGAACTCGAGGGAGTCCTCTGGTCCCACTGTGCCACCCGAGGCGAGTAACGGAAGAAACCCCTTTTGCTCTGGTGTACGGAACGGAATGCATGATTCCCACAGAAGTAGAGTT
>NW_013621178.1:0-938 GCF_000695525.1 Brassica oleracea var. oleracea
CAGTTTTTGCATTGTTATTGTTCTTAAGAAAAGAAAACAAAAGAGAATAATTTTCTTGCATTTGATTCACGAAATTAGTTTGAAATTATTGTCTAGTTGTTTGCATTCATTCCCCAGCTCCACTTGCCATTTTTAGATTTTGTGCATTCATTTTAGAAAAGTCAAAAAAAAAAAATTCTGCATTCCATATTTGTTTCTTGTTTTGATCTTGCATAAAAATAAAAAAATAAAAAGGCATAGCATTTTATTAAATTTCGTGCATACCATATTTGTTTCAAAAGTTTGTTATTGGCATTCAAAAAAAAAATTATTCAGCTTAGTTTATATCATTTTGGGTTCAAGCATACATATTTGTTTCCATTTTCGGTTACTTGCATAAGAAAACTCAAAAAAAAAAAAAAAATTCATCATTGTTAGTTTAATTTCCATATTTTCTTTCCATTTGTGTTTCTTATCATATCATATAGTTTAATTTTGAGTTTACATTCAGAAAACCAAAATAAAAATTATTTATTGCATAGTTATTTTATATCGGTTCATATTTACATATTTTATCGGTTTAGTTAAATTGCATCATTGCATTTGTCTTATTTTGGTTCTACCAAAACTTCCAATACTTTCACTTGCTCTTTGAGATTGTTTTCAGGAAGCAATGGAAGAGGAGGGACAGGGCCAAAACCTAAAGGCCACATTGAGCCAACAGTCCGTAGCTCTACAAAAGCTCCAAATTAAGATTGCTCAACTGGAGAAAAGAAATCAGGCACAAGGCCAACGACCCCAGCAAGGAAAAACAAGATGTGGAGATGCACCAGGGGCTATATATGTCGAGCCCAAGCCACCAGATCCTTCAAGGATCAATCAGACTCCAACTTCTAATACCCACAACCCTTTTGTTGTTAATTCTCGGTTTGATTATAACTCTTTTGCTGATAAAATTG
>NW_013621179.1:0-327 GCF_000695525.1 Brassica oleracea var. oleracea
GAAAACTCGTAACAGAGCTTCTATAGCTATACGGAACATCCTCAAATGGACAAGAAAGAAATCTCGGAAGGCCAACACTTCACAAAGCACTATGAAGGAAAACGCTTGTTCCCATGGACAAATTTACATGACACCTCAGTCATAATTCCTCGATCGCAAATAAAACTATTAGCATCCAAACATGAACAACAATTTTGGCTGCGAACATTCGTAGTCAAACTATAATGTTTTTCAAACGCATGGCTAAAACTAAACCCTTGCAACATCGTGAAATATCTTCAAGCCCGCGAACATTTCAAGCACGAAACGTGGCATACGAGTGAATAA
>NW_013621179.1:354-938 GCF_000695525.1 Brassica oleracea var. oleracea
CCTGAAGATTCGTTCTTCGACGAAATTTCCTTCCTCGATAAAAACACCTTCATGGAAGACCAAACAGTCATACGCACTAACATCTTCTCAAATATTCTTCGCGAAGACTCGAAATGGTATTTTTTTCCATTAAGTTTGTTGTTGATCACAACAAACTCTCAACGTCCTAAACAGACATAGCCATCTCACGAAGATGACTCTCTTACATCCGACACAAGGATAATAGCGCTATAAAAGAAATCCGAAATTTTGGTCCAGCACTTCCGGTCTCTGGAGAGATGCTCGATTCGTATCAAACATGTCGTATAAGCCGAGAACCTATCGCGGACTTTAAATCGATACGAATCAGGAAGAAATCGCAACAGGAAAAACGATACTCGGCCAGTCACCGCACAATCCTTAAACCGAAAGTAAACCTAGGTCTTGCCCTAAACCCAGCGCACTGGTCTCTAACATCTCTAGGCATAGTATCAAACACCCTGATACGAGATCCCAAAATTTGTCTCTTTGCCAATATTTGAACGCCTTCAGAAAATTCCGCAAGTTTACACACTGCGGAAAACTCTCGAAACAGATTATGGATA
>NW_013621180.1:0-938 GCF_000695525.1 Brassica oleracea var. oleracea
ATTATTACTTAATACACACAACTTAAACAACTAAACTGGAGAAAAAAAATATCGAAAAACAAAAGGTACTGTCAACAACCTTAATATAATTTATGTAATCTCAACAGTACAAATAACAAATTAAAAAGACAAACAAACAATAAGTCTCATTGACGCAGTAAGCAACACCACGAACTATATCAATCACATTACTAACACAGTTTAGTCTTTCGTGAGTGGAGAAGAATGCACCGTTCATCATCACAATTCTAACCATATAACAATAAAAAAACTTGAAAAACAATGACCAACCCAAAACGCAAAATTCACAGCTACAAAACCCCTAACAAATATTGAGATGAAACAAGAACTCTGTCCACAACTCCGCGCTTACGCGGGGCAATGCCCTACTGAATAAAAGAAGTTGTATTAAAAAACTAAATATATATTTATACTCTACAGTTAACTAATCTATATTTAAAGTTTAGAGCGAAGATGTGAGACTTTGAATGTATGGTTTCAAATTTTTATAAATAATAATAAAAAAAAAATTTGGTTATTTTTAAGATTATTTTGGTGACAAAAACATAAAATAATTCATTTGATGAGAAAATTGATATATATATTTCAGTAAAATTATTATTATTAGTAAGTTATTCAAATTATTTAATATAGCACTATTCTGGAAAAAAATTCTTTTATCGAAAATAGAATAAATACGATGTTTTTTCTATTATCAGACCTATGTGTTCGTGTTGCGTTTTATCTTATATGGGATCTAAAGATAAGTGTTGTGTTTAAAATGGCGCATGGCGCACCAAGGCCTTACGCCATGGCAGAGACTAGAGAGTTCTAACCTTGTCTTTTATGTTAGAAGAATAAGCACAAAAAAACTTGAGATCTATGTTTATGTTTTTTTTTTTTAAACACTAACTTTATTAAGTTTATATTGAGTTTAC
>NW_013621181.1:0-938 GCF_000695525.1 Brassica oleracea var. oleracea
AACAAATTCTGCGCCTCCCCCGTTTGCAATACGACGCTTCCATAACAGCCGCCAATATATTAAACACTAATATTAAGCTATTAGAACATCACTAGATCATTTCTCCGCACTAATATTAAGCTTTAAATTTGATTTTTTTTTATATTTTTAGTTTAAAGTAAGTATTTCTATTATATGTACCACAATTAACTAATAAAATATGAAGAATCAAGTCCGAATTTTAGAGTTTTGTAAAAAAAATATAATTATGTATAGAACATAAATTATCTTAGTTTAAAAGATTGGAATCTCATCTCGAATAAATTCACGAAAAGAAAAAGTACTCCAATAACCTACTTAAAATATAAAACCCCATTTTCAAAAAAAAAACGTACTTAATAATATTTTTCACGTGTAATAGTTGAAAACTAACAATTGAATATCGATCTAGAATATTATTTTAATATATCTAATGGTAAAATATTAATTGTAATAAACAAATTTTGAATTTTGTAATATTACATGAATTAGAAGTCTTATTAACATAATATATTTTTTATTCATTTATTATTTTGATGTTACAAAATATTACTTTAGTTTTATTTGTATATTATTTTTTTAATAATTTAGTTTCTTTTTAAGTAATTTTAAAATTATCAAGAATATAATATATTTAAAAGTATTTATTTAAATATATCCAAATATGATGTCTCATTTTTATGTGTGTTTGCGTTGAGCATATCTAATTTTTAGTTTGTATATTTAATAACATCTTGTTTCGTGCCGTTCTATGGTTTTAATAAATGTGCTGTCATTTCATTTTTATTACTACTAACATGATTTTTTAGTGATCAGTGATAATATATTTTTAACTTTATGTATTATATTTTATCGTATATTTTCTAGCTCTTCATGCTGACACTTTTTTAGAATCATTTTAATTAGATAATAGGTTTAAA
>NW_013621182.1:0-938 GCF_000695525.1 Brassica oleracea var. oleracea
AAAAAAAAAAAAAAAAAAAACAAAATGACGGATGAACAGTAACGATGGTACCGTAGTAACCACACTGTAGCAGAGGCATTGTAGCAAGAAATCGATCGACACTGTAGCAAAGAAATCGATCGACACTGCGGCAGAATATCGGGAGTTACTGTAGCATCGGCACTGTAGCAGTCACTGTTCATCGGAAAAAAAATTCGAATTGGTTTTATTAGTTATCTATTAGTAACTTGCAGTGTTTTATTTATGTTAGGTAAAAGGAAAAGCTCCGAGGAAGACGAGTTTGCAAGAGGATCGACGATGGCTGCGCAGCATTGATCGACGATGGCTGCGCAACATCTATCGACAGAGCATCACTAGCATCGATCGATCACCACTTAACTGTGTCGATCGACAGAGCTTCAACAGTATTGATCGCCACTTAAATGTGTTGGTCGACACTCATATCAAAATCAGGTATACCGTTTCACCTTGTTAAATATTGTCCTTATGATTTATTTCTCCACCAATCTTAGACTGTATAACACTGGAGATAGTGTTGTTTAAGTCTGGGGAGGTTCTACTAAAATTGTATTTTAGTTAGGTATTAAAAAAAAAAAAAAACAACCGAGTAAACGATTGCCATCTGTATCGACCGATGCGACCTGTCGACATCGATCGACATTTCTTTACCTGCGTCGACCGATATCAACATCCTTACATCGGTCGACATTCATTCCGGTCTGGTATATCGTTCTTACTTGTTACATTGAGTCCTTATGATTTATTTCTAACCATAGCTCCGACTGAATTTACACTGGGGACAGTGTAGTTTGAGTCTGGGGGAGGTCTACTGATATTAGTCTGTTGATAAGTCTTATAAAAATGTTTTCGAAAGAGTTTTATTGAGTTAAAAATGGGATAATGAACTTATTAGATTTTTGCTTGTTATCTAACCACTC
>NW_013621183.1:0-938 GCF_000695525.1 Brassica oleracea var. oleracea
TCAAAATATTTTAAAAAACATACTCCTATATATTAATTGAGAAGTCATTTTAGTGATTTAGGCTGACGTGTCGCGCATTGAAGAGATCTCAAATTTAATGTTTTATCCGAGGGTTTAGAATTTACCCTAGAGTTTAGGTTTACTCATTGGTTTAGAGTTCACCCAAAGATTTAGGATTTATGGTTTAGTGTTTTGTTGACAATTTTAATTTTTTTTGTAACAACTACTATTTTCTTATTTATGTTTACATTTTTATTAAAAAAAAATATATAGTTTAACAATATTTTGTATTCTGTTAATTTTTTAAAAAGATATTGAATATGACATAGCTAAATCATATTGTTTGGTGAACCTACATGTTCACTATAGGAACTGAACCCAATAACTAGTCATTAATAAAACCGGATATGACTATTCACTACGTTAGTTACACAAGTCTAAGCAACAAAACATTTAATTTAGTAGTTTAACATTCATAATAATTTAATTTACCAGTTTTATTAATCAAACAAAAAAAGTTATCCGCGTTTTATGCAGGTCAGAATCTAGTACTATTTAAAATCTGATGCTATATATTTCATACTCTTTTTATCATATTGAATTTATATTGTAGTATTATTTATATGAAAATATACATAAATAATATATTTATATATTAGTTATATTATATGTATACATTATATAAATAATTTAATTAAATTAAGGTTTTTTTTTTAATTTGATAACAACATATTAAATGATTATATAGTTTCTTAGTGGTACTAAATGTAATTTAATAATTGTTTTAGCTTAGAATTGATTTAGGAAATAATTTATTAAATTAGGAAAAGTCAAATAATATTAATGTAAGATGTTCACTTAATTAAGTGGTATTGAGTTGTAAATAAGTGATAAATCTAAGTGGTAATTTTTATATTTTTGTAATGGACTTGTACTTT
>NW_013621184.1:0-461 GCF_000695525.1 Brassica oleracea var. oleracea
GACGCCTACCTCAAGATAGTACAAGGCTTAGCCGCAGAGTTCGAATTTTCCGAACTCGTAAAAGTTCCCAGAGGAGAAAACGTCTGTGCCGACGCCCTCGCAGCCCTTGGAAGCAAGCTTCGGGACCAAGTTAAACGAACCATTCCAATACACCGCATTGAGAAGCCGAGCATCGATATCTCGATGGACCAAACCATCATCGTTGCCCCAGTCACCGAAACCGACACGCTCGTTACTGATGGATTCGGCCCCGACTGGCGAACTGAGTTCATCGACTATCTCTCAAAGGGGGAACTTCCAACCGAGAAATGGATTTCAACCGAGAAATGGGCAGCCCGCCGACTAAAAACACGCAGTGCATATTATGTCGTCCTAGAGGACGAACTCCATCGATGGACTGCGAGTAAAGTACTCCTCAAATGTATCCATGGTGATGAAACGGTCAGGGTTATGGCCGAAAC
>NW_013621184.1:679-938 GCF_000695525.1 Brassica oleracea var. oleracea
CAATGGATATCATAGGACCTCTTCCCTGCTCCCGCCAGCGGTGTTTCATTCTCGTTCTCACTTATTACTTCACCAAACGGATCGAAGCTGAAGCCTACGCTCAAGTCACCGACAAAGAAGTCTGTGGTTTTGTCTGGAAAAACATTATCTGCCGCCACGGTCTACCGTATGAAATCATTACTGATAATGGATCACAGTTCATGTCAGGCAATTTCAAGGAGTTTTGCAGCAAATGGAACATTCGATTAAGCCCTTCCAC
>NW_013621185.1:0-937 GCF_000695525.1 Brassica oleracea var. oleracea
ATCAGAGCACCACCAGTGGAGAACAACAACTTCGAGATTAAGTCAGGACTGCTCAACACCATAGGGAACAACAAGTATCATGGTCTTGCTACTGAAGACCCTTTTGATCACTTGTACAAGTTTGATAAGTATTGTGGCTTGTCCAAGACAAATGGTGTTTCTGAAGATGCTTTCAAGTTGAAGCTATTCCCTTTCTCTTTGGGAGACAAGGCACACCAATGGGAGAAGACTCTTCCAAGTGACACTGTCACCACTTGGGAAGAATGTAAGAGAGCTTTCCTAGACAAGTTCTTATCTACTTCAAGGACAGCTAAGATCAGGAACGAAATCTCTGGGTTTCAACAGAAAGGTCTAGAGAGCTTCAGTGAAGCATGGGAGAGGTTCAAGGGCTATTGGGCTCAATGCCCTCATCATGGTTTCAGCAAGGAGAGTTTGCTTAACACCTTCTATAGAGGAGCTCTATCACAGTGCAGAAACATGCTTGGTACTGCCAGCAATGGTTTCTTCTTGGGAAGAACTGAGGAAGAAGCAGAGGAACTGGTGGAACTGGTAGATAACATGGCCAAGAGTGACTCAGTCTACAGTGAGGAGCATGATAGGGTCAACAGAAGTGATGATCAGCATACAAAGAAAGAGCTGAAGTCTCTCCAAGCCAAGTTGGATCTACTTCTTGCAGAAAAGGCTAAGCAGGAGAAGATGAACTTTGTTGGTGACCAGAAAAAAGAGGCACCTCCAGTGATCAATGAGGTTGATGGTTTAGAAGGCCAGGAGGAGTTGTGCTTCATTAATGCCAATGGCACATGGTACAGGAAAGAGCCTAATTTTTAGTACCAAAACAACTCTCAGCAAAGACCTTACTACAACAATCAATAAGGAGGTTACCAAGCCAGGCAGAACTATCCTCAAGCCAACCAATCTCCTCAGACTCAAGGAAGTT
>NW_013621186.1:0-937 GCF_000695525.1 Brassica oleracea var. oleracea
AAGTCACTTTTACTACCCAATTGCAAATCAATCATTTTTGGAAAGGATAGGGAGATGGAAAAGAAAAAGGCATAATCAATATTCAAAGAATCGGGAAAAGGTAACAAAGTCATCAGTGCCACAGCTTGGGGATTTGCAAACAAACCGATTCTACTCGAAGATTTGAAGTCTCACTACCCTCACTTGTTTTGTCATTCACTATCTTTCGATTCCTTCCCCGAGTGGGGCGAAGTCACTTGAAGATTTGAAGTCTCAGTACCCTCACTTGTTTTGTCATTCACTATCTTTCGATTCCTTCCCCGAGTGGGGCGAAGTCACTCGACTGAAAGGAGAGGGGTTTTTATACCAAGTGCCCCAAGAAGTGAGTAGAGAATGGTTACCTGCTAGGGAGGCTAGGATTGTAGATTGGGAAACTTCACTGAATTCCTCGGCTAACCCTTGAAATCCCACCTCTTCCTTTAGTTTATGCTAATCGATTGAGTAGTCATAGGAGTCGCACCCCCTATGGAGGCTTCTTGCTACTGCCCTACCATAAGAGAAATAAGCCTGTCACAGGAGGAACCTAGCTTCTTCAGCGAAACTGGAGGAACCCCTTGAGTCTCTAACATCAGAATCCGAACAAAAGACCTACAGGTCGGCCACAGCTGCCTACGATCCAGTGTGCAGGTGCTCGCTTAAAAAAAGTGATCGGAGATATATCTTTCGATCGAGCTGCTATCTTATTGAACATGCGCAGAGAGTGGCTACTGCTTCAAAGCTTTCGACGAAAAGGAGCTACCCTCTCTGTCCATACTCGACTTCGCTGTAATTCCATTGAAAAAAAGCCGCGGGAAACAGTGACAGAGGTACTGCTTCAAAGCTTTCGACAAAAAGGAGCTACCCTCTCTGTTCATACTCGACTTCGCTGTAATTCCATTGAAAAAAAGCCGCGGGAAAC
>NW_013621187.1:0-936 GCF_000695525.1 Brassica oleracea var. oleracea
ATATATATATATATATATTGGTTTATAATTGGATTAATTTTTAAAAATATATATTTCATTTTTAATTTTGAAATGTTATTTTTTATATTTTTTGAATTTTTTGAGTTTTTTTTATAAAAAAGAAAAAATCATACGTCATCACAAAAATGAACAGTACATGTCACATAGTTGACTTAGAAGGTTTGTTATGATAAAAATATCATTTTTAAAGTTTAAAGTGATAATAAAAAATGTTCAATTTTTAAAGTGCAAAAATGTGACACTCTTGTGGTTTAAACGATTTTCTCTATTTAAAACTAAACTGAACTATGATTGGAGCAAATAATAATTGGAGGCCCACTTTATTGGGCTACTAAGTTCGATAAAATCTGAGAGGGAATGCATGATTGGGGAGGGATTTCGAAACACCGTTTGCTACAAAACATACTATTTTAACATAACAAAACCATTTAGAAAACTAGTATATAAATAAAAGTTAGAAGGGACTCCATTGTTTCATATGTGTACAGGTCCGGCTCTGCTGGGTAGTATCTTGTTTCTATGTTGGATAACAACTTATTGTACTCTTTTTTTTCCTTATATGAAATTCTACTATTTCAGCAAAAGACCATTCACAAAAGTCTTCGATGCAGACCAAAATAAGTTACGTTTCCATAACCCAAAAACAATATTGTGTAGTGTGATTAGTATATACTCTCATATATGGTGTCTTTGTAATGTTAATGTATGGATTATGGGAAATAAAATTCACTTTGTTCTCAATTTGAAAATTTACAAATATTCGAAATTTCGAATGGGGTCAAATTTCATGTTTCCGAAAGACTAAACTAAGTTTTAATTAGAGTTTGAAAAAATGTGAGAGCGAAAGCATGTTTGGGGAGGGATTTCAAAACACCGTTTGCAGGGCCCATTGGGCTGGAAAGTTTGATAAAATCT
>NW_013621188.1:0-936 GCF_000695525.1 Brassica oleracea var. oleracea
TTCTCAATTTTTTTTTTCTCCCAAAATGTCAACCTCCCCTTTTTCAACCAACGAACAAGTTATTCTCGATAACCAGACCCTCTTCAGCGTTAACATGACTAATGTCACTAAGTTAACAAGCAGCAATCATCTCATGTGGAGCAAACAAGTTCATGCTCTCTTTGATGCCTATGAACTTGCTGGCTATCTTGATGGATCCCTCGTTGTTCCTGCACCCACCATCACCACTGAAGACACGACAATGGTGAATCAGGAACACACACGCTGGAAACGCCAAGACAAGTTGGTGTACAGCGCCTTGCTTGGCTCGATCTCACCTAACATTCAACCGCTCCTGTCTCGTGCCACAACCGCAAGTCAGATCTGGGACACACTAGCCTCAACGTACGCGAAGCCGAGCAGAGCACATGTCAAACAAGTGCGTCAACAACTTAAGGAATGGAAGAAGGAGACCAAATCAGTTGATGACTACTTTCAAGGACTCACCACCAGATTCGATCAGTTGGCCATTCTGGGCAAGCCTCTAGAGCATGAGGATCAAGTGGAATTTATTCTCGAAGGTCTACCAGAAGATTACAAACCAATTGTTGATCAGATCGAGAACAAAGACACACCACCATCATTGACTGAGATCCATGAGCGCTTGCTGAACCATGAAGCTAAACTGCAGTCTTCAAAATCAGTTCTCTCGCTTCCTGCCTCAGCAAATGTCTCCACATATCGCGGCAACAACAACACCAATAATGGACAGCGAAATCAAAACAACCGGAACTACTCCACCAGGAACAACAACAACCAACGCAGCAACAACAACTGGTTGCCTCAGACCTACACCAACCGCCAGGACAGTTACTCACCTCGCCCTTACCAGGGTCGCTGTCAGCTCTGCAGTACACATGGGCACAGTGCCAGGAGATGCCCTCAGTTCACTGGCGC
>NW_013621189.1:0-195 GCF_000695525.1 Brassica oleracea var. oleracea
TTGAAAAAGGGGAGGTTGACATTTTGGGAGAAAAAAAAAATTGAGAAAGCGGCGTTGAAGTGTTTTGATTAAAAAAGGTGGCTCTGATACCATATAGGTTTAGAAGCTTGTCTATTATTATTAACGAGATAGGGGTATATATACATCAGAGTATCTAGGGTACTTAGGAAGTTTTTTTTTTTTTTTTTTTTTTTT
>NW_013621189.1:214-936 GCF_000695525.1 Brassica oleracea var. oleracea
ACCAATAAAATGTAACTTCCTATGGAAGGATCTAGCAGTCTTAGCTAAAAAATCTGAAAACTGATTGCGCGCTCGTGGAACATAAATGATGTCGAAGTCCGGAAAGCAAATCAGCAGCGTCTCTATCCTTTCCAACTCTGTCGCAAAGCTAGGCCAGGCTTGAGGATCCTTTATCATTGCTATCAGCTCTTTACAATCTGTCCCAAAATTCTGGCAAGTTGAGTGTTGAAGCATGTTCTCCATTGTCCACCGCAGTGCTTCGACTTCCGAATGCAGAGCTGATTCCCGTCGATCGAAATTTCTTGTACCCAACCCGTTAATTACACTTAAGTCCCTTAATTACATATTCATGTATATTTAGAGTATAAATCAATATATCTAGAAGGCGTTGATTATGTAGAAGACGGCTGAGAAATCACGCGCCGTGCGTGGTAAATAAAAGATCAAACTCAGCGTAGTTAAGTTATCAAATAAAATATCTAAAAAGGGTTCGAGAAAGCACGAGGAAAATTCTCTCATCCAAACGATTATTTCGTATCTATCAGTCACCCAAAGCTACGCGGTTTCGCAAATGTTGAGCATCTTCGCTCTTTACCCTTAATTTTGCCACGTAATTACGATAATACCACACTTATACGCTACCACTTCCTTACCAAGCAAGTCACAAAGGTCTTGTTTGTCATCTTCACACGTCTTCAGTCCACCACACAACTCGATATCTA
>NW_013621190.1:0-936 GCF_000695525.1 Brassica oleracea var. oleracea
GACGATTTCGGCCATCAGAATCCCCCTGTTTTCTTGTAGTGGAGGAAATTCCGAGGAAACCAAATTTTGTGTTCCCTCAGAATATCCTCGGAAATTCCTCGGGATATTCCGAGGATTTCATTTTCCATCGGAATGTCCGTCAGAATACCGCTGTTTTCTTGTAGTGAAGTTCCACAGTTCATCATTAATTGCCATAAGGAGCGTCTCACACTCGGCTTCAGCCAACAGAATATAATCAAATAGATACCCTGGTGTTGTTCTTGCTCCAGTTGAGCGTCTCAGCTGTGGTTCTTCCTGTTCTTCTTCTTCGTGGTCTGAGACCTCTATAACCTCATTCTCAGCCAATGTATGATCACCAACCTGTTCTGTTATAGTGTCTTTAGTGCTCTCATCAGACTCCATACTGAACTCTATCTCTTTCAATCCTCTGTTTCCAAACTCTCCTAAGTTGATACTGAATGAACCAATATCGGTTTCCTTCTCTTGACTGATCCAGCTCCAGCCTTCGTCCTCCAAGAACACTACATCTCGACTAACTGTAATTTTCTTACTCTTAGGGTCGACGAGACGATAAGCCTTGGTCCCCGGCTCTGTTCCCAGGTGGATCAGCGCTCGTGACCGGTCATCTAGCTTCTTGATGTGAGGCGCCTCTACTTTCGCATATCCAACGCAACCAAATACTCGTAAATGGGCAATGTTAGGCTTGCTCCCTTTGAACACCTCGTAAGGAGTCTTGGAATCAAGTGTTCTGGTCTCAGCTCTGTTTATAAGGTACGTAGCGTGCCTTACTGCCTCTCCCCACATGTAATTAGGAACACTTCTATGCTTTAGTATGCTCCTCGTCATTTCTAATATTGTTCTGTTGCGTCTCTCCACTACTCCATTCTGCTGGGTGATTACGCGTTTAAGCACACACCAATTAACCTAATGTGCCAA
>NW_013621191.1:0-936 GCF_000695525.1 Brassica oleracea var. oleracea
TGTTGATTCTCTATCAGTGATTTCATTTTCTACCTCTATAAAATTGTGCTTTTGTTCTCGTATTTGTTTCACCGATATGAGTTTTGTTTCTTCTTTAAAAGAAATCTTCTGTGAATTACATAAGTGTTAATTTAAAAAGATGGACATTTGTACAAAAATATTTCCACTCCAGATACATATCTAAGAATCAAATTTTTGAAAAAAATCACTGGCAAACTCTATTCACAGGTTAGTGTTCAAATCTAATATATCAAACTCTTATAGAATATAAGTGCATACTCGGAATATAAATGTATGTCTATTATATATTCACCAGTTCAGTCTGAAATCATATAATTCTATATCAACAAAACAAATTACTTATTTTATTAACCTACGCTTTTGAGGTTTAATTACTTAAAAGTATACCGATAAAAACTATATATAATATCATTCTAGTATATGTAAACTATGTATAAACTAAGAACAGTTTGATTTATTAAATGATAAACCAGAAAACTGATAATAAATAGGTCAAATCTCTCATTCTTATAAACAAATATTAGACGAATGATCAAATCTCTTATTCTTCGAACAAAATCAAAAGGAGGTAATTGGAATCTTGTAATGATATTTCATTAAAAAATTTTCAGGAAAAAATCAAGACTAATTAATTTTTTTAATCCGAATGAAATAATATTAAAAATCACTTCGATTTGAAAAAGTGTATTTCTGGGATTGTCAGGATAAAATAACATATTAAAAATAATTTTTATCTATAAAAGTTTGTACATTTGAGTAAACACATAAATAAAAACTAATACTTTTTGTTTATTTACAATCATGATTATGGTAAATAAATAAAAACAATAATTTTATTTATTTTATATGGTGTATAATTAAACTTTAGTGATATGGACATAGATATATATAGTTCATTTTAATATAAATATTTAT
>NW_013621192.1:0-177 GCF_000695525.1 Brassica oleracea var. oleracea
CCTGGTTTGATTAGAGTGACAAAGAAGTTGTCATATTCTCAAAGAGGGAAAATGGGATCACCTGATTTAAAAGTGGAATAGCTTCTTCTTCCTAACTCCTATTAGATTTATTCAACTTCCTGGTGACTCTCCACTACTTTATGTATCAAAATCAAGCTTCTTACATCGCGATTCAGC
>NW_013621192.1:339-584 GCF_000695525.1 Brassica oleracea var. oleracea
AAAGCTTTTTATATCGCGATTCATCCTGGTTTGATTAGAATGACAAGAAAGTTGTCATATTCCGAAACAGGAAAAAGGGGATCACCTGATTTGAAAGTGGGATAGCTTCTTCATCCTAACTCCTATGAGATTTATTCAACTTCCTGGTGATTCTCCACTACTTTATGTATCAAAATCAAGCTTCATACATTGCGATTATTCCTGGTTTGATTTGAATGACGAAGAAGTTGTCATATTCCCAAACA
>NW_013621192.1:649-936 GCF_000695525.1 Brassica oleracea var. oleracea
GATTCATCCTGGTGTGATTAGAATGACAAAGAAGTTCTCGTATTCCCAAACAGGAAAACTGGGATCACCTGATTTGAAAGTGGGATAACTTCTTTATGTATCCAAATACAGCTTATTACTTATGATTTATTCAACTTCATGGTGATTATCCACTACATTATGTATCCAAATACAGCTTCAACATCGCGATTCATCCTCGTTTGATTCGAACGACGAGAAGTTACCATATTCCCAAACAGAAAAACTAGATCACCTGATTTGAAAGTGGGATAGCTTCTTCATCCTAA
>NW_013621193.1:0-936 GCF_000695525.1 Brassica oleracea var. oleracea
AGTTGTTTTTATCCAAAATAGGAGGTGCGGTTGGACGAATTTTTTTTTAAATGTGTCAATGTTGTGATTTTTTTTTATTAGGTTAGTATGTGTCATTTGTCGAGAAGAGAGTACATATGTTATGGGAAGTGAGTGATCTAAATAAGACATAAGTTAGTGTTTGAACAAAACTACAACGCTTCAATTTCATGTAAGAACATGTTTAGTATTCCACACTCAGCTCATTCGTCCACCGTCCTCATTTTATTGTGATATATGCAGACTCAAACTTGGAAGTATAATAAGAAAAATGCATTCTATGTATATATCAAAACTTAGCCAATTTTGGAGACACAGAAGCAGCCAAGTTAAATAGAATTCACAATCTAGTAGTCGGTATCGGAAAGATGTAATTGAAATATACTCAAAAAACACAACCATGCATACTCACACATGATTATATATCCATAAGTGTCTGCACTAACTGTTGTATCCTTGAGATCAGGGCCAACAACCTTTTGGGGAACTACAGTAATGAAAAATCAACACCAAGATGTTGAAAATTATTATGAGCTAAAGATAAGTAGATCTTTTAAAAAAAAAAAGTTCATTAAAAAAAGCTATCTCCCCTCTTCTATCGTCTTCTTCTTTTCTCTTCTTCTCTGTTTATTATGTTTCTCATCTCATTTTTTCTGTTTCTTATCACTTTTCTGTCACAATCCGTCAAGTACAACGATGAGCTTAACAAATATTTTTTCATCACCTTTTTGTGTTGTTTATTAAGAGAAATGAACTGATGATTTTCTTGGAAGAAAACCTTCATATTTATAATGGAGGATTAACACAAATGAATGAATGAGGAGATTCATTGAATGTCAGATCGTGTGAGAAGTAGAGAGTAGGTATTAACGTGAATGTTAATGAAGATGTATGAACCAAGTTAATTTCTGTAACAGT
>NW_013621194.1:0-936 GCF_000695525.1 Brassica oleracea var. oleracea
CCCGACGCGAGACACTCCTTCTTCCTCTCCAAAATCGTATATCTCTCTCTCTCTCCCTTATCAAACTCCATACTTTCATTTTCTCAAGCATAAGAACTCATAAATCTCTCAATTCTTCACCAAATTCGTTGATTCAAGTTGCTATCTCCGTGATTTCACTTCGACTTTTCATTTCCCTACTCTTGTTTATCTGAAACAAGCTAAGGTATAGAGAAATCGTCATCTTATTTTCGGATTCAAAATTTCCCATTTTTTTTAAAGTGGTTGCATGGTTGATTTCTTGTTCAATACTCGTTAATTATGTCCTTTTATACTTTATTGATGAGTTGGGTAGATGAAAAACATGTTTAATTGACCTGAATTCGAATTTGAAAAGTTAGGGTTCATATTGGGGGTTTTCGAAAATTGAAATGGGAGTGATTGTTTGATGTTAAAATTGAGTTTATTGAGTCATAGAAGATGAGTATGAATGCCATTTGCTGTTTTTGAACTCATTAACTCTTTCCAAGCTTTAATTTGTTTCTTATTGATCATGTCACTTATACAATTTCGAGCTTGTTGATAGCAGGACATGGGGAAAGATCGCGGTCCCGGAACTTGGGGATGTAGGCACTTCGTCTCGAGCCGGGACAAGAACTAACCCACCATGAGCAAGCCGACCAACGCCAAACCTACCAGCTCAGGTTTCCCGGCGCAAAGCTCCGCAGCAAAGAGAAAAGTCGCCAGCTGACAGAGCGACATTGGAGGCAGAGATCGAAGAGATGATAGAAGAGGGTCTTAGAGCTGAAACTGAAGATGAGGAGGAAGAAACACCTGCTCCCAAGCCAGCTAAGAAGCGGAAGAGAGTGCCCCCAACCAGCAAACCGACTTCAGCACAACTCTATGAGCACCTTTATGATGATGTCAAATGGAACCCCATGAGATTTCCAGATGCTG
>NW_013621195.1:0-936 GCF_000695525.1 Brassica oleracea var. oleracea
AGATTTTTCAGATTCTTTACCCATCTTTGATGAATCTGATGAAGAGCTAATTGAAAGCTTGTTTTCATGTGAGAAAAATTGTGATTTTCCTTCTCTTGAATCTGAGTTTATGAATGATAATGAACAGACTATTGTAGAACTAACCGTTTTGCAACCGGAGCATCCGAGTAGTCTTGTTTTGTCTCAACAGGTTTTTGAGGAAGAGCCACTAGACTATCCACATCAAGGACCACATCTTGACACTAGAAACCCTTCGGATGAGGATCTTGGTCCTATCTTTGATGAGGAGGACGAACCTGGCCCAGTCTTTGATGAAGAAGCAACAAGCATCACCTCTATCGTCATGGAGAGCCATCTATGCTTTGATCCCGACACAATTCCTACCCCTTTGTCTCCTGATCTTCAAGAGCACTGTGAGAATCTTGATCTGATTAATTCTCTGCCTGATATGTTTGTTAAGATCAGTTCTCATGATGTGATTCGTTTTGGACTTAACAAGGTGAAAGATTTTTGTGTTTCAAAATCTGTTTTTGAAAACATGATTAATTCTTTTAAAGTGTTTAAACCTGATGAACTTTGTCAAATGTCAATGGCATCAATTCTGGAATTATTTTGAGTTTTGATCAGCTCTTGGAACATAGCAAAGATTTTCATCATCTTGAAAAGTCATTTGATCTTGATTTGCAATAAACTAATTTTTGTGCTAGAAAACCTTTTGATTCATTTGTTTTCAAAGGAAATGACTTTGATCTGAGTTCTTCTAGACAGGCACTGATCACTGGTGATCTGTTTGCATCCTCTTATGCCTTGAACGAAATTCTGATTAAGATGTTGCTGGAATCGAAATCACTTAGAACTGAAACTGATTTTTGTGATCTTGTTTTGAAGTCTGACCTCTTGAGTTCTGAAAATGATAAAACTTGGCATCTTCTGAGA
>NW_013621196.1:0-935 GCF_000695525.1 Brassica oleracea var. oleracea
ATTTTATATCCTGTACCAGCTTACCATAATCTCCCCCTAATGCTGGAAACTGGGATTCATCAAAATGACAATCCGCAAACCTGGCCTTAAACAAATCACCTATTGTTGGCTCTAGGTACTTAATAATAGAAGGGAAATCGTATCCAACATATACTCCCATCCTCCTCTGAGGTCCCATCTTTGTTCTCTGTGGTGGTGCTATAGGCACTTGGACGGCACATCCAAAAACTCTTAGATGGGATATATCTGGCTCATGACCCGTTAGTAGTTGGGATGGCGAGTATTTGTGCTCACTAGATGGCCTGATGCGAATTAGCTCAGCTGCATGTAGTACTGCATGTCCCCATTAGTAAGAAAATAATCGGATCATTCACATACTCTTTCAGTCGGGTACAAGCAATGCAAGTAAATAACAATTTTTTTTTCAATGATCCAAACGATTTCATGTATATGCAGGAAGGTAAAGTTAAACCTATACATCTAGGATAAAGTTAAATCCATTGCATGAAATCTGATCAGTTTTAATTTTCGACATTAAAGTAAACTAATCAGTGTGAATGATCTATCCTAATCAGATGATTTCATGTGATATGCAGGAAGGTAAAGTTAAACCTATACAAAATTGAGATAAAGTTAAATTCATGCATGAAATCAGATTAGTATAAAAAAATGCAATCATTTCTTACTTTTATTTGTTTTCGATATTTATCAGATTAAATATAATGATTTGATAATGCTAGTATATCAGTAATAATCCGAAATTTATTTATTTTCAGATAAATACTAGCAATTCCAATTCCTAGTAGGATTAGGAAAAAAATAAATCGATATTTTTCTGATAAATGCTGAAAATCCTATTTTTTTTTTATTTAAGATAAAGATACAAGATTTTTTTTAAAAAATAGGAAAATCGAATTAAAATATATAATATATTG
>NW_013621197.1:0-134 GCF_000695525.1 Brassica oleracea var. oleracea
AAAAATTTCTTCCACGAGTTGAAGTTAGAGGTAAACCCCTTAACCACCAACATGAAGTTCCGAGGAACCAGCCTGTACATGTTCGTATCCTTGATGATCTGTAACCGAAGAAGCACTTCGAAGTGATCGACGGT
>NW_013621197.1:391-935 GCF_000695525.1 Brassica oleracea var. oleracea
CCTCGAGGAATTCGCTAGTACTCCTACTTGGTGCACCTTCCTCGACCGGGCGACGGTTCATGACCGGAAACGATTTCTCTTTCGGAGGCATGATCGAACCATAACACGCCACCCACCATGTCTCGTTCTCAGCCGGGTCTATCGAATGAGGAACGAATTCCATCTTTAGCACACAGAGCTCTTCAGAAACATTCGCGGGCAAGGACCCTTTCTTCGAACTCCTCTTCTTACTCGACATTTCGTGTTTTTTTTTTATCAAGAAGGAAATGATAGAGAGAAAGAGAAAGAAGAAAGAATTTTTCAAGAAACCTCTCTATGAGAATGAGTAAGTGTAAAGATTGTGAAGAAATTACCTCCCTTCTTATAGGCATGAGAAATTACTATTTACTTGCGGATTTTCGGACACGAACTTCGCCCAAATACACCAATCTCGTCCGAACTCGCCATACCGCACGTTGCGATCTCACTAGAAATCCATGATCCTAACAAGCTGGGGAGCTACGTAGCGACCGAGCTCGAGCCGAAGCTCGGTCGCTACATAGCG
>NW_013621198.1:0-651 GCF_000695525.1 Brassica oleracea var. oleracea
CTGAAACAACAAGTGATTAATCGATTCTCCCTCATTCCCACAAATTTATTTTATTTTATTTATCATTTATAGATTCAAACGTTATTGGACAAGCTAAAATAACCACTCAACCTAGCGGAACAACCATTTCGCCACCTCCTATAAAGCGTAGCATATGAAATTCTTTCCAATGTTTTAGTTTTTTTTTTTTTTTTTTTTTTTTTTAATTAATGTTTTAGTTGCACTTTACTAATAAGTTATTTTATTAACTACATAAGTGGGAAGACCGTACAAAAGTAGGAACGTCGGTTATACACCCGCACTAAAGGACATTTTACAGACAATTGGTAAGTATGTTGTAAACGAAGGGTTTGAGACTGAATATTTCGTGTGTATTATTAATCATCAAAAGGGTTCCTTATATAAGGATTAAAAGATAGAGATAAATGGAAAGAGTACTTATCCTAATCCTACATGAAATAGGAAATCTACTAAATACATAAAAAGAAAGATAACAAAGGAAAGATTGTTTCCTTTTCTCTCTAAGCCGCCTCTCTCTCTCCTGTAGTCGGCTCTCTCTCTCTCCTCTTGGACACGGCTATGGTTGGGCCTGGTCGTGGCCTGATAGGCCATCTCTTCTTGTCTTGGTTAATGGCAATCCACATTGTTCAT
>NW_013621198.1:707-935 GCF_000695525.1 Brassica oleracea var. oleracea
ACTTTATCAGGAAAACCCAGTGGGACAAAACCATGATGAAGAAAAAAGAGTACGACACGCACTACTCCCCCTTATGTGAACCTCGGTGTAAGTTCTACATACTACGTATCTTGATGCGTGATCTATCTTGTCTGTGTAGGAAGGGAGTAATCGGCCAGTTTCATTACTGCACCGTAATGATGACCTCTTAGGTCGTTTCTCATGTCCTTTGACACTGAGTGTCCCGTT
>NW_013621199.1:0-935 GCF_000695525.1 Brassica oleracea var. oleracea
TAAATCGGTACGAATCAGGTTAAAATCGCGACAGATAAATCAATAGCAGACTAGTCACTGCATAAAATCTAAAAACCGAAAGTAAACCTAGGTCTTGCCCTAAACCCAGCGTACTAGTCTCTAACATCTCAAGGCATGATATCCAAAAGATACGAGATCCCAAAAACATGCCTCTATGTTTATATTCGACATCTTCAAATATCTCGCGGAAAAACTCTCGAAACGGATCTCGAACAAAACATTTCACATCGAAGAAGGATATGCGACGACAACTCATCACCCTCCTTCCACGCCATACGTAAACTTAAGAAAAATGCAACTCGGTCATCATGCAACTCGATCATCTTGTCATAAAAAAAGCCGCAGAGCGGCAGGGATTCAAAGCCACATACGGCCAGTCCCGAATATGAAATAAGGCCATTTAAGGCCGAAACATCAAACATAAAAAAATCTCTCGCAAGAGATCTAATCAAAGTCATCCTCAGAACTCACGCTCCCTCTTCACCCGTCGCTTCGTCCAAGCCTGGAGCCATGTCACCTCCGTTTTCTCTGACCACCGGATCTTTCTCCTCTCGGTCTTCTGAACACGTCGGAAGAAAGCACGCGGATTTCAGGTCAGTTTGGATGAGATCAAAATCTCCATCCACGACTGCCAAATCTCCCTTGCAGCCGGACAGTCGGGCCTCTTTGGCATCTAAGGCCGGAGGAGTCTCACTCTAGAACGACTGAACCACGGCCATCCCACCCTCAATCGTCGCCAAGGCTAAATCCCTGCTCCGAATGCACTAGGGAGCCCAGAAAGGCAGAGATCTTCGCCAAGCGAGCCTGAAACTCAGAGCAAAGAGCGGTCGTGGCCTCTTGGATCCCACGGCTCGCTAATCCTGCATTGCCCTCGATCTGACGCTGAAGCCGACGCACCTCCGAAGATTTGGCCT
>NW_013621200.1:0-727 GCF_000695525.1 Brassica oleracea var. oleracea
TTGTTTCTATCAGTTCATGATGCAATCAAAAAAAGCAAACCTATCGGTCAAGCAAAGATCAAGCCACACGTCTATTTGATTCAATTCAACACCATTCCTACAATAAGTTCTAAGTGTAATTGCAATCAATCAATGTGATTAAGTTATGGTATGAATGCAACAAGGCCATACGGCCACGAGTATGATCAAGTCTAGAACAGTTTAACCTAATATGTAGTTTCAGATTTTGATTTTAAAATAATATAAACTAGGTCATTAGGGTTTTAGTTTAAACAAGCCAAACAATCAGATTCGAGTTTGAACAATCCTAACAATTGTTCTAGGTGATCAAATCAACCAATCAATGTTCAATTTCAAACAATCAAAATCGATTTTCAGAATTAGGGGTTTTGGGTTTCGATTTTATTAACAAGCAATTTCAATTTCAGGATGATCAAATTCAATCTCAATCAATCAATCAATCAGTTTTAATTAATCAATAGTTTTCGAATTAGGGTTTAGGGATTTCAAAAATTTGATCTTAGATCAAAGAGATTTGGTTTGAGATTCAAAACCTTTAAGGTTCTGATTTTAATTGATCAATGGACCAATCTCCATTTTTAGGGTTTGGGGATCAAACTTATAGAGCTTAGATTTACTCGCTTAGGGATTGATCTATTATCCTATGGCTTTCATCTTAGAGATTATATTTTAGGGTTTCATTCTTTACAATCAACCAAATTCGATT
>NW_013621200.1:854-935 GCF_000695525.1 Brassica oleracea var. oleracea
AGCGCGAATGGATTGAGGTTGGAGACACGAGCTTCTTCTATCGGATCGCGAGCTGTCCTTGATGTAGGATGGAGCTGAGTT
>NW_013621201.1:0-101 GCF_000695525.1 Brassica oleracea var. oleracea
CTTTCTGAGGCCTTGCAGGTCGCTACGTAGCGAGTGGAGAGTTGGCTGGAGTTTGTTCGCTACGTAGCGACCGAGCCGTGTGCGTGCTCGGTCGCTACGTA
>NW_013621201.1:311-935 GCF_000695525.1 Brassica oleracea var. oleracea
GCTCGGTCGCTACGTAGTGACCGAGCTGTGTTCCTTCTTGGTCGCTACGTAGCGACCGAACTGTGTGCGTGCTCGGTCGCTATGTAGCGACCGAGCTGTGTGCGTGCTCGGTCGCTACGTAGCGACCGAGCTGTGTGCGTTCTTGGTCGCTACGTAGCGATCGAACTGTGTGCGTGCTCGGTCGCTTCGTAGCGACCGAGCTTAGCTAGAGCTCGATCACTACATAGCGACTGAGCTGTGTAATCGATTTGCTGCGCTTCTTTTTTCCGCGATTAACCTAGGGTTTTTCTGTGGTTTTTGGGAGAACAAGTTTTACCTTCCGAAAAGTTTTCGGAAAACGTGTTTTGGTAAAACCCTTACGCATTGAAACTTCTTTAGCTCAGAAATGAGCCAAACTTACGGGATTTGATAAAATTTATCATTTATCGTTTCCCTTTACGTTTAGACAGATAAATCGCGAGCTTGTTTCGTTGCACTTCTGTGGCGAAGAGTCGCGGCTAGGTTTTCGATTTTCTCAAGAACTGTGGCGTTTGCCTAAGCGTTCGCCGTAGGCGCAGTGGCGGCTGGAGTTGTCCTTCCAGCATTATTGCAAACTACGATTTTGTCTTTCGTGTTTCCAGACAT
>NW_013621202.1:0-935 GCF_000695525.1 Brassica oleracea var. oleracea
GCGATGTTGCAAGGGATTAGTCTTAGCCCTACGTTTGGGAAACATTCGGGTTTGACCACGGATGTTCGCAGCCAGAATTGTTGTTCCTGTTTGGATGCTAATAATTTGATTTGTGATCGAGGAATTAGGACTGAGGTGTCGCGTAAATTTTTCCATGGGAAGAAGCGTTTTCCTTCATAGTGCTTTTTGAAGTGTTGGCTTTCCGAGATCAATTTCGTGTATTTTTTAGCATGTTTCGTATAGCTCTAGAAGCTTTGTTACGAATTTTTCCTTACATGCCGCGTATTATGGGTAAAACGTTGCGGGCTTAAAGTGAATTGTGGAGCGTATTGAACTCGGTCAACTTGGTCGATTGTCGACAAGTTTTAGTTTTCCGATAACCGTTTGTTTGTTAGGACTGAGTTTCGTTACGAAGAATTTATCATATGACTTCCGACTGTAGGCTATACGATAATTATTCTCTTAATAGTCACACGCCGTTTCTAGACAAATCGTAGATTGTCGTTTAGCCGTTGAGTGATGGAGCTATGGTTTCTCAAATAGTTTGGCTTGGCGTGAGGGATGTGTTCACTCAGATAGCCAAGGATGTTGTAGGTCAAGGATTAGACCATGGTACTTTAACATTTAAGGTCATGTTAGTTTACGATCGTCCTTAAAGGGGATGGCAAATATTGGTTTGGACCTTTAGTGGAAGGCGTAATTGACCGAGGGCCAAAGAGCGCTTGTCGAGATTGATAGGCCAAGTTTACCGGGGTTATCCATGCTAATATGGCCGATAGTCATAGAAAACGATTCTCCGCTCTAGGTTTCAGTTATACGACGAATATTTCGTATAATGTGACCTATAGTCTTATGAAAATCAAATCTTTTTTTCCTGAGGAAGACGAGGCCCAAGAGGTTTGCTACATAACCAGTGTGGAGTCAGTGGCGGGACG
>NW_013621203.1:0-935 GCF_000695525.1 Brassica oleracea var. oleracea
ATTCCCATGATCTGAACCAAAGCAGTCCCGTTTCTGTTGAAACGTCTCTGTCCCATGTCAAGTTTTAGGAACGGGGACATGACAAGTCTCCCCCACTTAGGATGGATTCGTCCTCGAATCCAGTGGTGCTGACGTCCTGTCTCAAGACAATAGGTTCCAATCGAACTCTTTGCATCCGGAACATGGAGCATGCTTGATTGGTTCTTCCTAACCAATTCGTTGCATCTCCCTCCTTGTTCCTTCTCACTAATCACGTCTCGATCATCATATATACGAGTCTCCCCCACTTGATAGAGATTTAACCCAAAATCTTATCAAAAAAATATTTTTTTAGGGGTGTTAACACATAAATTTTGAGAAAAATTCAAAAATATGAAATAATGTTTTAATGCATAGTTGCATCCTTCACTAACATATGATGAAGGTCAAAGAGGTTTGAAACTTTTGTTGTCTCCGTTAACATATGATGAAATTCAAAGAGGTTTGGAACTTTTGTTATCTCCGTTGCTCTAGAGAATAGAGATTTTATAGTGGTTAGTCCACCAATTTAGCAGTACTATGAAATTTTACTAAATTAATTGACAAAAAATTAAAACGATGCGCATGTACCGTGAAAGAGAGTTTAATATACATTAATACAAATGTAGAATGTGTTTAAAATTTTTAAAACAACACTAAAGATCACAGGCTTCAGTATATATAATATTTACCGAAAAAGTGAACATTTTCGTAGGGGTGATAACACATAGATTTTGAGAAAAATTCAAAAATATGAAAAATTCTGTTTTAATGCATAATTGCATCCTTCACTAACATATGATGAAGGTCAAAGAGGTTTCGAACCTTTGTTGTCTCGGTTGCTCAAGAGAATAGCAATTTTATAGTGGTTAGTTGTGACACCCCGATTTACATAATAAAATGTTACGATAAGTAAA
>NW_013621204.1:0-290 GCF_000695525.1 Brassica oleracea var. oleracea
GGTTGAAGGTTACACTACTGGCTATTTGTGAGCATGTTCTATTAGTTAACTTTAGCCAAATAATGAAGTCTGAATATGATATTCAGAAATCTGTGCGACCATTTTTTAGTCTTTACCAGCCTTTGGAGACAAGACAAAACAACCAGTTTGATGGTTCCTATAAGAAATTTACAACAATAATGGTTTGATTTTGACGAGTCTAAAAGTTTAATGGTTAGTTTTTCAAACTATTTTTTTTTCATTTTTGGAGTTCGTTTACTCAGCGTACAATATTTTATGTTTTCCCAAAA
>NW_013621204.1:390-935 GCF_000695525.1 Brassica oleracea var. oleracea
AAATGTGTTTTTTTCTAAATCCAGACCAAAGAAAAATTAACATGCAATACCTATAAGCTTCTATCAATGCACCATACTTTCAAAATTGTCAATGGGGAATTCAGAGAATCGAACTCGGGACCTCTCTCACCCAAAGCGAGAATCATACCACTAGACCAAATGCCCGATTGCTAAGCTTATTAGATGCATGGTTGAAGGTCACAGTATTGGCTCTTTGTGAGCATGTTCTCTTAGTTGACTTTAGCCAAATAATGAAGGTGAATATGATATTCTGAAATCTGTGCGACTGTTTTGTTTAGTCTTAACCTGCCTTTGGAGACAAGAGAAAACAATCAGTTTGATGGTTCCTGTAAGAAATATACTACAATAAAGGTTTTCTTCTTACGAGTCTAAAAGTTTAACGGTTTGTTTTTCAAACTATTTTTTTTTTCATTTTTGAAGATCGTTTACTCAGTGTACAATATTTTATGTTTTCCCAAACATAATTAGGATTAAAAGTTGTACAAGGCAATAGTTCAGTCAATTGATTTTTCGGACTCAGTACA
>NW_013621205.1:0-934 GCF_000695525.1 Brassica oleracea var. oleracea
ACCAACACGCAGCCGCAAAGTACTACAATTCCAACGTACGGAATCGCTGATTTAATCAGGGAGATCTGGTCCTTCGAAAAGTCTTCCAAAACAACGCTGAACGAAACGCGAGAAAACTCGGAGCAAACTGGGAAGGACCCTATAAAATCGAAAAAGTCGTCCGACCGGGCTCCTACGAAATAGCCAACATGCAAGGCATAAAAATTCCAAGGACCTGGAACGCGATGCATCTCAAAAAATACTATCACTAAACAAACCAACTCACAATGACCGAACTACAAGATGGCTTGATCTCCATAAAGAGTATGTAGGCAGTTTGTCGAAAGGCAAATTCAGCTTTCCCCCCTCACTAAAAAGGGGGGAAGTGGGTACATATACTCTCAATTTCAAAATATCTGACCACACCCTCGATATTTCTGTAACTTTTTAACCGAGCGAATCATCTTCATTCGCATATTTTATTCGAGTCCTGAAAAAACTCGAAAATAAACCAGTCGTTAGGGAAAAAATCAACCTTCGGCACTGCGAGACGTCGCAAAAAACCGCCTAAAGAGTTGTTTCCCTACTGACAAAACGAAACCCTCGTCACGAAAAACGGTGGGGGGAGTGGATACGTATACTCGTATACTCTCAAACTCGGAAACATCCGACCACGCCTTCGATGTTTCCGACATATCTTAACCAAGCAAATTATCTTTCATCCGTAAAACATTTTCGATATTCAAAAATAAATCAGCCGATTAGGAGAAGCAGCCTTTGGCATCGCGAGACGTCGCGAGAGATGCCTCGGGGGTTACTTCTTCCGAACGACGAAAACGGACACTCCGTAAAAAAATGACGAACAATTTAACACATATCTTGCGCAAGAAATTCTAAACGACGGCATCTGCCACCAAGTTTGGTGCTGATCACATCGAACTCTTGAACGTCCTAA
>NW_013621206.1:0-454 GCF_000695525.1 Brassica oleracea var. oleracea
CAAGAGAGAAATTAGAGAGAGAGAATTTAGGAACTAACTTTTCCCTGTAGTTCCAGATACTTGTATGAAAATCCTTGCATCCTGTGATCGAAACTCCTAAGGTAAAGCATTCACTTTTATATTTATGCTAAGAAATGAGGTTAGTTGAGGGGAATGTCAGACATAATTTGCTGAGTTGTAGACTAGTTGAATTTGGTTGCTAAGCTAGGATAATGCATAATGTGCTTTTGTGATTAGGACTTTTTAGATGTGGTTTGCGAAATTGTAGATGTGATGATTTCTGTGTTTTAAATCTATAAGTCCCTGCTGTTTTCAAACCTCTTTCAGAGAGACTGCATGTTTATTTTGCTTGGGGACAAGCAAAAGGGTAAGTCTGGGGGAGTTGATATACCATGGATTTGACCCATTTTTATCCATGGTATATAAGTGTTTTACTATCTATATATTATATATT
>NW_013621206.1:544-610 GCF_000695525.1 Brassica oleracea var. oleracea
CGATACTTAAAAGAGATTTCATCCGAGATGACCATTAGAGGTCGATACGAAGAAGAAGCAATCGTT
>NW_013621206.1:676-934 GCF_000695525.1 Brassica oleracea var. oleracea
TGTACCATCGATCAATGTCGAGACGCGAGATGCGCGACTTGGTTCCAGCCGACTTTAAACCCAAAGCTTCACCAAATTACAAGATTACCCCTGACGAGTTTTTAACCTAATAGTTATATACTTGCCTAAGTGTTAGGAGGCAAGGGAGCTTTTGGCCACCATTGTATTCTTATTTTCAGCAGAGAGTTTTAGGAGAGAAACTCATAGATATATTTGTGAGTGGAACTCCATTGATTCATCCTAGCTTAGCAACCAAAT
>NW_013621207.1:0-934 GCF_000695525.1 Brassica oleracea var. oleracea
GATGGGACCTCACCGGGATTCCGTGTCGTCATGCTTTGAAGGTGATTAAAGATAAAAAGCTTAATTCTGAGAATTTTGTGGCAGAGTGTTACTTGACCACTTTGTGGAGGAAGCAATATAGTGATTCAATCACTCCGGTTGAAGGAATGAAGTTCTGGAAAGATGCTCCTGGTTCTCACATTGAACCACCGCCAAGACCTAAAGAGAAAGGTCGAAAGAAGAATCCGCAGAAGAGGAAGAAGTCAATTCATGAGTCTCCTACAAAAGGGAAAAAAGTTTCAGGACACTTTAAGAAGATCCATTGTTATCGATGTGGGACAGAAGGGCATAACTCTCTCTATTGTGACCGACCCGGAGCCCCTAACAAGCCAAGAAAGATTTATCCAAGGAAGAAGAAACAACCTTCACAAGGAGAGACAATGTCAGTGGACCATGGTGAAGCTCCGGGACCAAGTCAACCAACACAAACATCCAACTAACTTCAGGTTTGCTCTCTTGGTTAAATTTCACTCATCACTGGACTAGTAACAATGCCTCTTTTGCCTCTTTTTCAGGTTCTCTTGTTTATTATTTTTGGCTTCTCTGTTAGTGTATTCTGAAGAACGAGGCAGCCTAGATACGACGATGGTTTTTGGTATTTTAGGTGTGCTTACGGTGTGTTCTCAACTCATCTTAGTCATGACTATGTTGGTTTTTGTTGTTTAGATGTTTCTCGGGTTGTGACTTATAATATCTCTCTTCTCTAAGACTTCTATATCTCTTTTGTAAAACTTATTATGTTATGAAAATCTTGAGTTTCAAAACATTTGTGATTCTAATGTTTTTGACCACTTCTTATGTCATAACAAAGCTAAAAACATAGCATAAACCAAATTCATGACAAAAGTGAAATTCATAACATAATCCAAATTTTAATACAAGCCGTTAAACCTTT
>NW_013621208.1:0-934 GCF_000695525.1 Brassica oleracea var. oleracea
GTAATATGGATATTGATCCTCGAGATACTCTCGGGAAGGCCGAGACAAAATCTTTTATGTGGGCTGATGCACATGTGATTCCTGAGTCACATGACGCACACCAGAGAGATATGGCTCCCATACCGGTGAGACCGGGCAGATGGTGCTTCTCTGATGGCTCATGGAAGGCAAATGATAACTTCTCGGGACAAGAATGATATAGCACCTTACCAGGATTTGATGGTTTGATGGTTTGATGGGTGCAAGAAACACCAGAGCTAGTCTTTCACCTCTCCATGTAGAGTTTGAATCACTAATCTGGGCAATGGAATGTATGCGGAATTTGCGGCAGTTTCGGGTCACATTTGCAACAGATTGTTCTCAATTGGTGAAGATGGTTTCGGAACCAGAAGAATGGCCAGCGTTTGCAAACTACTTGACAGATATAAAGACCCTTAGTACTGGATTTCAGAGCTCGGAGATCATCTATGTACCAAGAACGCATAACACACAGGCGGACAAACTAGCACGGAGTGCAAAAATTCAACCGTCGTTCGTCGTTCACATGGATGCAGAGCTATCCTCTTGGTTAACAGAGTCTATATGAGTCTGTTTTCTTTTGTTGATGTCAAAGAAAAAAAAAAAAAAAAAAAAAAAAACAAAACTTGGGTGATAGAGGAACAGACTGTTGATTCGGATATGGACCACATCTCCCACGTGGCCATGACCATCCTTTGCTTGGCTTTGCCACCTGGATCCTAATAAAGTGAGTTTGTGTTTTGTGTTTTGTGTTTCGTGTTTCTAGGACCACTTTTGTTGTGATATATACGAGCGAGCATCGATGCATCCGCGTAAACACATTACATAACACACACGGCGTTTAATATTCTCATTAATTAATATCACTCATTATTTCCTGAAATAATGAAATAATGAAATGATGAGTATTGGTAAT
>NW_013621209.1:0-933 GCF_000695525.1 Brassica oleracea var. oleracea
GTATTCATATAACCTTTTGAGAGCTAACACACGGAGTATCGTGTCATCGTTCGTTATATTTCTAGTAAATCTTTTGTAGTGCTTATACTTCTTTTAGTTTTTGATAGTAAATCTCTTTTGAAAAACTGAACACAACAAAACGAATAATTTTTATTTCAGAAAAATGAAATTTGAACTTTGGAAGTTGCGGTATCTACGGCCAGACCCCAACAAACGTCTGTAGATTGCGCGAACCTATATTGTCTTGTTCTTCTCAAAAGCAGAAAAAAATATATACGTACGTATTGGGCAATTACTTGATTTCGTAACGTGTAGAAAATTAGCAACGTGAAGCTATTAAAATATCTTCTTCATAACATGTAGAATATTCAAACGGAAAAACATGCACCGTATATGCACCCCACTTCATACACTAATCTATAATCTCTATATAAGACCACGTTACCATAGTTTCTTGCCAACCAAGTCATATAAACCTAAGCATTTATAGAAAACATCTCCTACTTTTCTCTATCTAAAAGAATGGCTTCGTTCGTTTTCTTGATTATGTCCATTGTGCTGAGTTACATAACCTCTGGAGCCACATCTCGTGGAGGACTCTTCAAAGCTTCTGCCATGGAGAAACATGTGCAATGGATGTCTCGATTCCATCGTGTTTACTCCGACATTTCTGAACAAGCTAGTAGATTCGAGATCTTTAAGAAGAACTTAGAGTTCGTTGAGACATTCAACATGAATACGAACATAACATTCAAGTTGGATGTCAACCAGTTTTCTGATCTCACCGACAAGGAGTTCCTGGCAAAGTACATGGGCCTAGTGGTCCCCGAAGGTACGAACGAAGTTTCAGAAACCGACAAGACTATGTCGTTTAGATATGAAAATGTCAGTGAAACCGGTGAGAGCTTGGACTGGAGACAGGAGGGGGCCGTT
>NW_013621210.1:0-933 GCF_000695525.1 Brassica oleracea var. oleracea
TCACTATCTTACTCTGTCCTCGTCGATATCTTCATCTTCATCTGGGACTTCTGGAGGATTAAAGAAGCTGAAGAAGCTTTCACAGTCTTCCACTTTAGTGAATGGTGCAGGGTTCGTTGAACCTTTCTTAGGCTTCTTCTTAAGAATCTTCTGAGTTAGGCACTTTGCAGGATACCAATCAATTTCAGTCCTGAAGTAAAGGAAATAATATAAGCAATATATCTACAGCTCATCAGTGCAATCATTGGAGAGCATAAGCAATTACCCAATAGCCTTCTCAAGTAGTGGCTCGTCCTCATCAATCACATGATAAGACTTTGTCAAGACTGTTTTTTAAAAAGGGATTTGGGTCAAAGAGAAACTCAAGTTTGAATCCTTTAGGCTCTTCAGTCTTGCACCACTTAATATCTTTAAGATACCTGAGAGCCTCTTCATCATGCATTGTGACCTAACACGAAAGAGATTGTTATGTTCATTCTCTATTTTTATGATTGAATTGTATATATACATAATTAAATACCAAAACTATATGTGCGATATCACCACGTGGGAAGTAACATCATTATTTTGCAAAGCAGTCAGCCAGAAACTTAGAACTCCTCTCTCTGAGATGGAACACATAAAACAATGTTGTATTTTGTTTATCTTCCCAAGACAAAAAGAGGAAGGCACTGTGTTTCTGAAGTAACCTTGAGCAGTTTTGTCCTCCCCTTCGTCCATCTTCGTATCCTCTTGAGTCAGCTCGATTTCAGTAGTTCATTCACAATATTATAACGCTGTACATTACAAGATACCAAGTAGAATTCATGAGAAAATTTTTAGATATATATGACTTACACTACTGCAGAAAAGAAGAGATAAGCAAACAAAGGCTGACATTTTCTCGGGTAACAATTACCTTTGCATAAATAGGCTGATACAACTTCTCATACT
>NW_013621211.1:0-933 GCF_000695525.1 Brassica oleracea var. oleracea
GAGGAGGCAGAACGAGCAAATGATGGAGATGATGAGGAGGATGTACCTGAACGAGCAGTTCGCCTAGTATCTTTCTTTCTTTTTTCAAAAACTCTGAATGTTTTATTTTGGTACGTACAACTTTGAATATTATCTAATATGTTTTCTATTTCAATTTTAATTTTATATTTTCGAATTTCAATTAAAATAAATAAATTTTTAATTTTTACAAAAAAATATTTTTGGGAATATACCGAGGAAGTCTATCCCTCGGGATATTCCGACGGATACACTTCCTCGGGATATTCCGATGGATACATTTCCTCGGAATATTCCGACGGCAATGGTTTCTCGGAATATTCCGACAGCCGTAGTTCCTTGGAATATCCCGACGGATACACTTCTTTGGAATATTCCGACGGCAAAGGTTTCTCGGAATATTCCGATGGCCAAAGTTCGTCGGAATATTCCGATACCTCTTTTCTCTCGAAATGTTTCCGAGGACCGTTCCATCGGAAATATTCGAGGAGATACCGACGAAAAGTCCTAGGAAATGTTTCTTCGGAATGTCTTCGGAATCTTTGATTCTCGGTATTCCCTCGGAATTTTCCGAGGAAATTCCGAGGAAATTTTACTTTCCGACGAGAAATTTCCGACGACCATTCTCGTCGGTATGTCCTCGGAATACCGTTATTCCGAGGACATACCGACGATATTTATCGTCGGAATACCGGTGTTTTCTTGTAGTGTTTGAAGAAAACACATAAATGGTTCCAACCAATCTAAGTTAGGTGGTGGACATATTTTACACACTCCAAGGTGAGAGAAGTCAATGGTGTTACAACACACAACCTGCAACGAGCATATGTACAAACAAAACAAGTAGACATCAGATATTTGATCATAACAATCACTACAAGAAAACAACGGTATTCTGACGGACATTCCGACGGA
>NW_013621212.1:0-933 GCF_000695525.1 Brassica oleracea var. oleracea
ATTTGTATTTCCTTTTCTAATCTTTCCATTATTCTATGACGGTGTAACTCCCTATATATAAAGGGTTCATTATGTTTATGAATAATACATAAACGTACAGATTTTATTCTGTTATTTTACAACAAAAACCAATTTAAGTAAACTAATAATATTTCATCTTTTATATTTTTAAGATATTCATAATATATAAAGAATCATAGAAGTATGTGACTGAATATTATTTTGTAATTTATATTTTAACACATCTAATGGATGTGTAGCAATATTACTCCAAAACGTAAAATTTTAAAGTATTGTGGAAATATGATTATGTGTGGAATAGGGAGAAGATGAGCCATGAAGGTTCATGTCACACGGACCAGTTATTAAAAGCAAAAATAACATAGACAAACTTTCAAAATCTGTAAGAAAAAGTCAAATTGAAGGAAATAAACTAGTACCTAGAGATGAAATCGGTGAGACTACGAGTGGTAGAGACGTTGAAACGTAGAGGGTCTTTGATCTTGGTGAGAGGGTGTTCATGTGGAAGGAAACCGTCGTGGATGGTATGGACGGTGATGGAGTAATCGTCGGAGGTGTAAGGTTCACGGTGGGTGTTGGAGGCAATGAGGAGTGAGACGGTGAGTCCCAATTTGGTAAGCGTTTGGAGAGTTGCATCATTGGATTAATGTGTCCTTGTAGTGGATATGGGAAAAACAGTAAGTGGCCGTTTGCATCACCCATTTCTTCTATGCTTTTTATTTGTCAAGAGACGAAGAAAACAAGAAGTGGGTGATGATGTTTTCTAATTATACTCTCCCCGATGTACTAGTATTTAGGATTCCTTGTAGTTATGTCCCGTTATTTACAATGTTGGATAAATTTTCAGGGTGTGTCGCTTATTTTTCTTTTCAACTTGGTAAATTATGGCATTATACATGGGAAATTTCTATA
>NW_013621213.1:0-933 GCF_000695525.1 Brassica oleracea var. oleracea
TACTTGAATTTGGAAAATGCCTTCGAGTTAATCACTTTAATGATAGTTGCAATCCCTTCAACACATTTCTCTAGATCCTCTGGCTCCTGATAGTAATTAAATCTCACTGAAGGATTATCATTTGGGTTTATGTTCCTTAGCTCCAAGTGACCTCTAGAGACTGGTCCCGCCACTTTCTGGAGGATTAAACCAGCTTTTATGGTTGCATTTAATAATGGATTTATGGATTTGAAAAAGTCGGTGATGGACTGAGTCGAGAGTGATGTGGAAGTGGTAGTACGGCTTGTCTGCATCTTACCCAGTCAAAACAAAACAAGGTAAAAAAACATTAGCATATAGTTATTTCATTAGTAAATAATAAAGTTGTAATAACGTTTAATAAAGTTATGTTTATTATACCTCGTTGAAATAATTCAAAACGCCATCGAAAAAATTACGAGTCCAACTATAAGAGAGGATTACACCACTAGCTCCTTCGATGTAGCTATCAAACTTTGTGATCCCAACGACTTGTATTAGAGAAACTTCTACGGGAGTAGGAGAAGGAATAAAGATGGCATTCATCGGATTATCTCCCATCCCTTGCCCGACCATTGGATGGTCTAAGACCACCGGTTTAATCCCGTGAGCCACAAGATGAGCCATAGGACCCACGCCGCTAAGCATCAGCAGCTGCGGGCTCCCAATGGCACCCGCCGACAAAATCACCTCGTTCATTGCGTTTTTCGCCAGCTCAGCTTTGTGTAACAGTCCATTTGCGTCTTGAAATATCACTCCGTATGCTTTTGGCCTTGGCCTTCCTGCCCAAAACGTAGGCGATGATTGGTGAGAGCCGTCGCTGCTGTGCACAACTTTGTTTCCTTCCACAGTACTAAAATTACAGCAATCAAGCTGTAATTTTTTTTATTAAACTACAGCCGCCATAATTAGTTC
>NW_013621214.1:0-933 GCF_000695525.1 Brassica oleracea var. oleracea
AAATGTGCTGAGGCTAAAGAAAGCTATCTATGGATTGAAACAATCACAAAGAGCCTGGTACAACAAACTAAGCACAACACTGAATGGGAGAGGCTTTAGAAAGTCAGAATTGGATCATACTCTCTTTACCCTAACTACACCCTCAGGTATGGTTGCTCTCCTTGTGTATGTGGATGATATCATTATCACAGGAAGTGATAAGGAAGGTATCAAAGCAACCAAGGAGTTTCTTAAGTCTATGTTTGAAATCAAAGACTTGGGAGAAATGAAATACTATCTTGGAATTGAGATTTGTAGATCCAATGAAGGTTTATTCATGTCCCAAAGAAAGTACACACTTGATCTTTTGAAAGATGCAGGTGCTTATGGAGGCAAGACAGCAAGGATGCCCATGGAGGATGGCTACAAAGTACCAAGAGAGGGGGAGATTGAAGACAGCAAGCCATTTCATGATCCTAAACTCTATAGAAAACTTGTTGGCAAATTGATTTATCTTACCATTACAAGGCCTGATATATGCTTTGCTGTGAAACAGGTGAGTAAACATCATTGGCGCATGGTGGAGAGGCTGTTGATGTATCTGAATGGCTCGCCTGATCAAGGAGTATGGATGGGGTGCAATGGAAGCACTGAAGTGGTGGGATATTGTGATGCAGATATGAGATTTTAGAGAATCAGATTGGGGTGTGTTAAGAACAGCCATAATGGCAAGATTAGAGCTTGATAGGATGAAGAAGAGGTCTGATGAAACTAGTGTAAGCTCAGATCAGAAACAAGAGAATAAGAGAGATTAGGAGTTTAAATGTATAAGAAAGGGAGAGATTAAGGGATTCTGATCCAAAAACACTTTGTATTATGAAGGAGGAGGGAAAATCCCCCTCTCTCCCTTTTAGAGAGATACAATCTGTCACAAACAGCTTATTTATAAGCTTT
>NW_013621215.1:0-933 GCF_000695525.1 Brassica oleracea var. oleracea
GCTTTCTTGGGCGAGCGGTGTAGAATCTGCTTGATGCATAAAATGCTAAAACCCAGCAAGATATTCTTTCGTCACCCTCCCGTTAGCATATCTATGCATATACATCCACCTCCGCAACTCGAAAATATTTCCCAAGCCCGACATTTTTTTTCACGTTTTTTTTTCTTGTTGGTGTGCTTAAAATTATGTCCAAACCTCCATATTTATAGAAAATTTTCGAATCTGGTAGTTGAATTTTGCTACGAATTTACGACGAAATATTAGGTTGGTGGCAAAAAAAACGTGTTAAGTTGGTGGATTTCTCGTTCTTTCCTCGTAAGTTATTTCCTCGTAAAAATCATGCTAATTTTACGACGAATTTGCGACGAAACTTTATTTTCTCGGAAAAACCACGTCAACTTACGACGATTTTACGAGGAAAAGCATTACTCGGTGTTTTACGAAGCCATTACGAGGAAACTTTATTTCTTCGCAATTTCATCGTTAAGTCAACGTAATTTCACGAGGATTAGTTTTAACTTCTTTTCCATCAAGATAGCCACCTTTGACTAATTCATTCATGCACTTTAACCCCATGTGACCCAGCCTCGAATGCCATCTCTTTGTCGTATCAACTTCTGGTCTAGCAACTGCAGCAATTCCCTTTTGCACACTTCCATTTAAGAAGTACAAACCATCCTTGTATGTTCCTGTGATCACCTGCTTCCCATCTTTAGAGAATGTAACATTGAATCCAACTCCCTCGTAACTGCACGCACTCTTCTCTAACTGTCCAAAAGAGATCAGATTTCTACCCATTGTAGGCATGTACCGCACATTAGTCAGAATGACTTCTGTTTCGTCTGGATTCACGATCTTCAATTTTCCAATTCCTGCCACTTCACTATGAGTATTGTTCCCCATTAGAACTTTCCCACCATCAACTTCTTTAAA
>NW_013621216.1:0-933 GCF_000695525.1 Brassica oleracea var. oleracea
ATAAGATATAACTAAGAAAAATTACTTAGAAAACAAATTATCAAATACTGAAGAACATAACAAAAATAAAAATAAAAAAAGAAAGATAAAGATAAAATTTTCTGACCAATAAGATTCAGATACATAGATCACACTTCTTAGCCATTGGATTAACTTAGATCAAAAGGTTGAGATTTATTTATTTTATTTTTTATTTTTTCCTCTCTCTCTTTCTCTCCACTAGGCCTGGGCGTTTTTACCTCAGCCCGAAGTACCGACTTTAACCCGAACCGAAAAAACCGAAACCGAATCCGAACTATTTTACAAAAATATCCGAATGGGACTTATGAGCTTACTACTTTGGACTTTGGTTATAACCCGAACCGAACCGAAATCCGAAATCCGAATTAGGATCCAAAGATATCCAAAATTAGTTAAATATGTTAATGTTTTTATATATATTAAGGTGATTTAGATATTTTAGAGTATTCAAAATATTTTTGTAGTTTGTTTTATTTGTTATTTTTAATACTTTTTAGTTAATTTAGATAGTTTAACTAATTTTTAATTAGATTTGTAAATAATTTATATATTTTGAATTTTTTTGGTCAATTTTCGAGGTTTCTAAAAATATATTTTTGTATGATTTTAAACATTGGTTAAATCCGATCCGAACCGAACCCGGAAGGAACCGAACCCGGAAGGAACTGAACCGAAACCGATCCAATAGTTAGTAAAAACCGAATGGTACTTATGAGCATAACACCGAAAATCTGAAAATCCGAATCACCCGGACCGAAACCGAACGGACCACTGAACGCCCAGGCCTAATCTCCACGACAGATCTCATCTCATTCTCTACTCTTTTTATTTATTCACTCTCCATCTTGTCCATCTTCTCCTTCACTCTCATATCTCTCATTTCTCCCATCTCTGTCCCACCGCGTCTCCTCC
>NW_013621217.1:0-933 GCF_000695525.1 Brassica oleracea var. oleracea
AAAAAAAATATGTTTAATTACCATGTTTGACCTCGTCCATGTGGATAGGGAGTGAGATAGGGAAGATAGTCACGACCGGGCTGTCGAACCAACTCTGCAACACTCATCACTCCCGGAGGACCCGGAGGAGCAGGAGCGGGTGCAGCAGCGGGAGCGAGAGGAGCAGGAGCGGGTGCAGCAGAGCGAGATGTATGGTAGGAGTTGTGGGGCGAAGGGGAATCCTGAAAATGACTTGAATTCCGAGACTGGCTCCCCGTACCACCACGACCACGACGCTGTCGAGGCCGGGTCTGATCATCATCACACCTGTAAATTAAAAAAATATATTTAATAAATATAGAAATATATAAATTAATTTTTTTTTTTAAAACAAAATCCCAAATAATTGTTTGTAATCACAAAAAAAGTTTTATAAATATTAAAAATGTTTAATAAGTATATAAAAATAATTCTAATAAACAAAAAATAGTTTTAATAAATAAAAAATAGTTTAATAATTACATAAAATAGTTTAAATAATATTAAAAATGTTTAATAAATATATAAAAATAGTTCTAATAAACAAAAAATAGTTTTAATAAATAAAAAATAGTTTAATAATTACATAAAATAGTTTAAATAATATTAAAAATGTTTAATAAATATATAAAAATAGTTCTAATAAACAAAAAATAGTTTTAATAAATAAAAAATAGTTTAATAATTACATAAAATAGTTTAAATAATATTAAAATGTTTAATAAATATAGAAATTTATATTATATATATATAAATCCCAAATAATAGTTTTTAATAACAAAAAAAGTTTTATAGATATTAAAAATGTTTAATAAATATAGAAATTTATATTATATATATATAAATCCCAAATAATAGTTTTTAATCACAATTCAACAAAACAAATTATTCAACCAAATCACAATTCTAAACTTA
>NW_013621218.1:0-932 GCF_000695525.1 Brassica oleracea var. oleracea
CAGCCAGTTTCTTCCGGCTCTCATAACGAACCTGGTGCAAAGTATTATCCAAAAGGTTAGAATCATTCTCCTTAACATAGCCACTATGTAGTCATGAGTTTTATATACCTTTTTTTCAAAACATCTGTCCTTGCGTTTCATCCGGAACTTGTTCAAAGCAGCTTCTCGTTGAAGAGACTGCTGATTTTTCCCCACAGACGACGAGTTAGCACTGCAGTGATTGCCTATTGCACTAAGTTCGGTTGCAGAAGACACGTGTCTTCTCTCCTCTGCATCCATGGAACCGTTGAAAGGGTGAAACATGGAGCTGTACTCATGCGGGCTAACGGAGCTCGGGCTTGGAGACAGTGAAGCAGGAGTCATGGCAGCTGTGTTGAACTGTATGCTGTTGAATGGAACTGTTGTTGGGTAAGAACTCTGCCCTGGCCAAGAATTCATCTGAGATGAGTCAGCTCTATTGTTAAAGCTGGCTTCGTCTTCTCGGAGCACTTGGAAGCGGTTCAGATGAATTGTATCGGTTGATGTTATCATCTTCACTTGCTGCAACGTTCTTTCTTTGATTGGTAATCAAGGGAGAAACCGAACATTGTGGCCTGTGAACGTACCTGGCAGCAAGAACATAGGAGACACAATCAGCTGAAAGAACGACAAGTGATGAAACACTGATAGAAAGAAGGAACCAGAACTAACCGTGTGAAAGCAGAGGCGCTAGAAGGATGAAGAGAGGGTCTCTCTCCAGAAGATTGGTTCTCGCAAGTGTTGGGTCTTCTCAAAGAGAGATCAAGCTCTATCATAGATTCGTATCTAGCAACACTTTCTTCTCTGTTGCCTTGTGTGTTTCTTCTAAACGACGCTCCGATGAAGTCAATGGCTTCTTTAGTTGAGTCCTCCACGTCTGCGCTCTCACCTTGCATCTCTGGTCTTGAACATGA
>NW_013621219.1:0-687 GCF_000695525.1 Brassica oleracea var. oleracea
TAGTGATTTTATAGTGGTTATTCCATCGATTTAGGAAGTATTATGAAATTTTATTAAATTAATTGGTAAAATAATTATAACGATTCTCTTATACCTTGAAAAATATCTTAAAATAAATTAATAAAAATGTAGAAGGTGGTTAGAAATTTTAAAACAACATTAAAGATTATAGGCTTCAATAAATAAAACATTTTCAAAAAAACTCAATATTTTCGTAGGGGTTGCTAACACATGGATTTTGAGAAAATTTCAATAACATATGATGATGTTCAAAGAGGTTTTAGGCCTTTGTTATCTCCGTTTTTCAAGAAAATAGTGATTTTATAGCGGTTATTCCATCGATTTAGGGAGTATTATGAAGTTTTATTAAATTAATTGTTAAAAAAATTATAATGATTCTCACATACCATGAAAAAGAGCTAAAAATACATTAATACAAATGTAGAATGTGTTTAGAAATTTTAAAACAACACTAAAGATTATAGGCTTCAATATTTATAGTATTTTCCAAAAACTCGATATTTTCGTAGTGTTTAACATATAATTTTGAGAAAATTTCAAAAAATACGACAATATTGTTTTAATGCATAGTTGCATCCTCCACTAACATATGATGATGTTCAAAGAAGTTTGGGGCCTTTTTTACCTCTGTTTTTCAAGAAAATAGTGATTTTATAGTGGTTATTC
>NW_013621219.1:757-932 GCF_000695525.1 Brassica oleracea var. oleracea
ATACATTAATACAAATGTAGAATGTGTTTAGAAATTTTAAAACAACACTAAAGATTATAGGCTTTAGTATATATAGTATTTTCGAAAAACTCGATATTTTCGTAGGGGGTTAACACATGGATTTTAAGAACACATGGATTTTAAGAAAATTTCAAAAAATACGTCAATAATGTTT
>NW_013621220.1:0-932 GCF_000695525.1 Brassica oleracea var. oleracea
CAAACAACGCTAATTTGACCTCCCATTCAGTTACTGGAACAATCAGATCATCATTTATTGTCAGAGTAATCGTAGGTGATATCTCTGATAGCGCATCAGCTATATCTTCTGCATTGGAAGACTCAAATATTTGTCGGAAGTAACTAGTAGCAATTGCTACTAATCCTTCCTCGTCCTCCACCACATTCTTATTTTCATCTAAGAGTTCTGCTTATTCCATTCGTTGCTGTGTATATTAATGTACATAAAAGGGTGGGAAATAAAACGTGAGATTTTTTCTCAGTACACCTAATAAAACGGAATCGATGTAGAGAGTCACGAAAAGTAAATTGAGAAAACTTGACACATAACAGATTTGTCCTTTTCTAACCGAAAGGCAATTCAATGTCCCTTTCCCAAAGATCAAGCAGAGTTCTCTTATTCTAATAAGGGGAAACAAAAATTAAAAAAGAAAAAGAAAACGTTATAATCATTATTTTCTAAAAAACAAAGCAGAGTTCTAAATTTGTTCTACATATCTCCTTAGGTCGGAGATCATGATGTATCACTGTATCAAGAAATGATTTTTCAACAATATATCAATAAAGAATATCATTGTATACATTACCCATAAACTCGAATTAAGATCTAATTAAAACAAGTATTATTTTAAAGTGATCAAGCTACGTATTACCAACTAATGTTAATAGGGGTTCATGACCAAAACCAATATGTCTCGTATATATTTTATATTTTATTCAAAGTGAGAATCGAGTCAGTGCTCTAAGACATTCTATATCATGTTTTAAAAAAAAAAAAAAAAATTGTAGCTTGAGAACTCGCCAATAACTTAACAATCACTTAAATAACGACAATAGATTATTTTCATATCCAATGAATTAGTTTGGATTTCGGTTCAGATTTATTAGTTATATTATATTATATATATATAT
>NW_013621221.1:0-932 GCF_000695525.1 Brassica oleracea var. oleracea
AAGATGCAATCCACTGTTTTAGGTCCAATAGTGACATTTTTTGGTGGCGGTACTGCAACTTTTACTAGGCACCCCCACACTTTGAGGTATTTATACGAAGGTAAATTACCTTTCCATAATTCATATGGAGTTTTGCCAGTTACTTTGTGTGGAATTTTGTTGAGGATATAATTAGTGGTAAGCAATGCTTCCCCCCATATGTTATGGGGTAACCCAGATTCCTGCAACATTGCATTCATCATCTCTTTTAGAGTTCGATTTTTGCGTTCAGCAACTCCATTAGATTCTGGTGAGTCAGGAGCTGTAGTTTGATGGATTATTCCATGTTCTTTACAGAATGCATTGAATGGACCATCATACTCGCCTCCTCTGTCGCTTCTAACTACTTTAATAGTTGTTTTAAGCTGATTTTCGACCTCGAGTTTAAATTCTTTAAATTTTTCTAAGGTTTCGTCTTTGCTATGTAATAAATATACATAACAATTATTTGTGCAGTCATCTATGAAGGTCACAAAGTACTTTTTACCACCTCTAGTTTGTAAGTATTTTAAATCACATAAATCTGCGTGAATTAAATCTAGAGGTTAATTAGTTCTTTCAACACGAGGTGATGGCGTTTTCGTGAGCTTAGCATGTACGCATACTTCACATTTTAGTTTACTTGTTTTGCATTTAGGAATTAGATTTAAATTCATTAATCTTTGTATATATTTGTAGTTTATATGGTCTAATCTTTCATGCTATATATTAAAAGACTCAACCAAATAAGCAACTGGCTCTTTCTTATTCATTGAAACTTTTTAAGCTACAACTTTCGGAGGGACTGTCATTACATTCAACTTGACAAGTCCACCCTTAACATACCCTCTTCCCAAATTTTCCTAATCAAAATTTGTGGCGAATCCATTCTTGCTGAGCAAGGTTCCCGAGAC
>NW_013621222.1:0-932 GCF_000695525.1 Brassica oleracea var. oleracea
CCCCCGGGTAAGGAACAGAGATGATCTGTAGGTTACTGTTACAAGACTCAATCCGAGAGGCCGAGTTCAGGAAAGTTCTGAGCTGGAAGACCCACTACAACCAAGCACATTCGGCAACTTAAGTGCAGCAGAAGATTTAGCTGGAGTTGACCTTGTATTCGATTTAATTGACTTCGGAGAGGAAGCCGTCGTTCACGTAGAGGATGAACCAGTGATTGGAGAGTTTCGCCACGATCCAGATTCAGTTTAATCTGGTGATGATGACTCGGAAACAGACTAGCATCGACTTTTTTTCTGTTTTTTTAATAGAAATACCGATGAAATTCCGAGGGAAGATAGGTTTTCCTCGGAATACTTTTTTCTCGGAATTTCCTCGGAATATTCCGACATAATTCCGAGGAAGATAAGGGTTTCCTCGGAATTCCCTCGGAATATTCCGAGGAAATTCCGAGGAACTAGGGTTTTTAACCGAAAACAATGTTTTACGGATTGAATAACACGTATATAACCTTCATTACGTGTCTTAACCAGATTATGAAGTCAAACTTTGGTGTTTTACCCAATAACAAACACTTTTACGCTTGCATGAACGAAAACCACACAACATAAGAGAAACACTTATACACTTTAATGAACTGTAAAGGGAATACTTACCATTCGTTCTGAAATTTTGTTATTTCATGGTTTATGATCATCTATACAAAGAATCCTCAATGGTATGCATTACAATTGTATAAGAAATGAAATACGGCAAAAAAATTCGATGTTTTGAAACCCCAAACACTAGTTTCTCGGTATTTCCTCGGAATATTCCGATGGAATTCCGAGGAAGATGAGGGTTTCCTCGGAATTCCCTCGGATTATTCCGAGGAAATTCCGAAGAAGTAGGGTTTTTAAACCGAAAACGACGTTTTGCGGTTTGAATAACACTT
>NW_013621223.1:0-931 GCF_000695525.1 Brassica oleracea var. oleracea
GTTGTTGGGAGAGTTAGTATATGGTTATGAAGTTGTTGCTGAAATTCCAGAGAAGTGGTTGTAAATGTTGAAGAGTAATCCAACATATATATATTTTTTAAAGGGAGTGAACAAAAAATTCTTAGCTCTTGATATGAATGCATCTCAGATGAGAAATTCAGTATCAATTTCAAGCCTTGTGAAAAAATGACACTCTCTGGAACAACAATTGTCTTTCGATGACTAAAGTTGTTTTCTTTTGCAAATTCACGTGTCAAAATTTGAAGTTGACATAAAAAGGCTGTTATAGGAAAGAGTCATTACATAAGAAAGGTATGAATGCGTCTTGGCTAAGGAAAGCAATATTATTTTGAGACTCATCTGAGACTATAGTAGTGGTGGTGAATGCGGTTAAAATGATTCATGTGTGTGACTAAGGTTCGCAAGTTCGTAATAGTTTAGAGTTGGTAAGTAAAAGTGGTACAGTTTCTATGGGTGTTGGGTCTCATCCTACAAGTCGTGTCTAAAAAGGCTTCTGTTTGGAAGTGTTTGGGTTTATACTGATTGTCTTGGCCCACTTAATTTCACCCTCGAAATGCATCTTAGCTTGGGCTTAGGCTTATCCAAGTTGGATGTGTGTTGATCACGCCGTATGAGAGTGGGAAAAGAGTGATCGAACGGTTGAGTGACTTCATCCTTATTTTCTTCTATCGGTTATAGCGCTTCTCAATAGGGTTTGACTGATTTCTTCTCATCTTGTCTGTCCTTTAGATTCTCCGGATCTGATTTCTTTATATTCACTCGCTCCTCGTTCTCTTTCTCAAGACTCTCAAAACTACTTCCTTGCATTGCTTCTCTCTTGATATATCATGGCGAGTTGTGTCATCAACCTTTCAGCTCTCGTACCTTATCTTTCTTTTGAAGAGCGTCTCCAAACAAACCGAGCAATCTT
>NW_013621224.1:0-931 GCF_000695525.1 Brassica oleracea var. oleracea
GGGTTTGGGGTTTCGGATTTTAGGGATTTAAACATAACACTCGTTAAATCCACGTAAGTAAAAATCGTCGTAAAGGACACGTAAGTCAACGAGGAAATAACGACGAAATATAAAAACAAGGCTCGTTAATTCCACGTAAGCGCAAATCGTCGTAAACACCACGTAAGAGGAATCGTCGTAAACACCACGTAGGACGAAATCGTCGTAAATACCTCGTAGTGTAAAAGCTAGAAGAAAAAAAGAAAAAGGAGAAAGATACCATATTCACATGTGGCAAGACTTCCAGCAATTATAATACGTAAGTCTCGCCCACATGAATTCTAATATCTTCTTCTTTTCTTTTTTTTTTAAATATTTATAGTTTGAATAGGATTTTGCTTAGGAGTGTAATTTGAGATAGGGTGTGATTTGGGAGTTTGTGTGTGGTTTGAGAATGAGAGTTGTGGGTATATTTATAGGAAAGCGCGGCTCGTCAATTCCACGTAAGCAAAATCGTCGTTAATACCTCGTATATAAAAACGCGGGCCTTTGTAATTTCTCGCTATTTTCTCGTACAATAAAACGTGGGCCTTTGTAACTGCTCGCTATTTCGTCGTAACCTTACGAGGAATTTGCGACGATATATAATCTTATATATACCCCCGAGCGCTCACTCTTTCTTTCATCTCTACTTCCTCTCCACTTCCTAGCAATGATAAGCCTCTCTAATTCCTCTCTAATTTCGTTAGTTTAGGATAGATTAGGTGGTTAGTATAGGGAATTTAGATAGGTTTACGGATTTTATGTTATTTAGTGTTGATTAGGTGGATAATGTTGGGAAATATACTGTTGATGTTAATTTTAAAAATTAAATTTTTTCTCAAGTTTGAAAAGGAAGACTTACAGCCCATTACAGAGAGATGTTCGGTGAGCCGGGTAGTCGTTTAGACCC
>NW_013621225.1:0-931 GCF_000695525.1 Brassica oleracea var. oleracea
TCTCATTATTAAATTCGATTTCATTGACTATAGCATGATATATATGCATAATCAAGGAGAAGGATTTGAACAATTTAAAAAAAAAAATATTATTATTGGATTTAGGAGTCGCCGGTCAAAACGGAGATGGTGGGACAACCTAGCGTATGACGGAAGAAGAGATCGGCCAGAGCTGTTTCTCCTGCAGTAGCCGTACCGTCCAGATAGAGCTCTCCGACAAAGAAAACAAAGGCGGTCGCAGGTCGATCCGTGAGCTGACGAGATCCAGACAATTTCTAATCTCCGGCGAGCTTGTAAAAGGACGAGGTCGTCGTTGAATCCTCAGATCCGTCGAGCTCCATTCAACTGCAACCGATAGCAACCTAGCGCGATCTGGATCAAAGGAAACCGATCCCGTAATCACCTTGTCAATTGTCGGCGCCAACTGTGGAGACTCTCGAACGGGCTCCAAGTTCGAGACTAGATCACGGCGAGGAAAGCTTCCTCCTTTTCATCCCTACGCTGACGATCTTCCACCGGCAACGTCACCAAGATCCCCGCAAGTTATAACAAAGACCACGGTGGTTCATCAACAGAGCATCTCTGAAACTTGAAGCTTTCACCGTTGCTTGACAAGGCCTCAAAGCTCTCCGTTCTTGAGTTCCCCGACGAGATCGTTGACTGTGAAAGGCAAGCCTCACTTCGCTGACTTCAACCTGGTTCCTTACGAATGTGGAGGCTTCGTTCACCCTTGGATTGATGCATTAGCTATGGCCCGAGTGGGTCTCGAGGAGCTTAGGTTGAAGAAGATGGTTGCCTCAGACGAAAGCCTTGAGCTTCTTTCAAGTTCCTTTGCGAGTTTCCCCGTCTCTTGTGCTCGTTTGTTTCTCTCCGAAACTGGCACCAACAGGAGAGGAAAAGAGTTCGGTAAGAACAAGCTCATCTCCTGATC
>NW_013621226.1:0-931 GCF_000695525.1 Brassica oleracea var. oleracea
TACCCCACGTTTCTCCATGGGGAAGTGAAGAATACCAGCATCAGAATGAGGAACAAAATAAGTCCCTGGGAGAGATACCTTGCCAAGGAAGGAACGTCCATTAGTAGGTCTGTTTTGACTATAAGCCTGACCTTCAAGAGTGAGATAGTGAAGCCCAATTTAATGACGGATTAAAGAATCCGGAAGACGTTATGGCTCGAGAAGGGAGTGGTGTTTCGTCGTTGTTTCATCGGTGTGTGGGTTCGGCGAAGAATCAGCGGAAATAAGAAGAACGATGAAGATCCCTAATTCAAATGGGCCACAAATAAGAAACAGGCTCAATTATTTTAAAAAAGAAGTGAGGCCCAATTCTAACACAGCATTTCACCGCAACAGAACAGATCGCGCGTGAACCGTAGGAATATCAACGCGTGAGAAACACCATTATCACAGAATGTCGACACGTGTCGCGAAATGCTCCCCCAAGTGTCCTGAGATGTCTCATATGGTAATACTTCATGTTACTGTCGCTGAGCGCATCCTGAAGTACATCTTTCTCACCAAGTGTCTCCTTGTACCCTGCAAATGCAATGAGTTGCACCACTCAGATCAATCTAAGGTAACAGATTCCAAGTTCAAAATAGAGAGAAGATAGCTAATTTCTTACTGTTCCCAGTGACCATGATCTCCGGGTCCTTATAGTTCTCTTTGATGTATTTCAAAACTTTTCTTAATCCATCAGCTCAAACTGGATATTTGGAAGTAGCCGGCTGAAACATCATCAGATAAAACAAAGAGAAATTATACCTGAGAACCAATCTTGTACCCATCTGGATTTTGTGCTACAGGTAAAACAGAAGGGAAGATTAGAAAGAAGAACACTAACCATCAAAAACAAACGTAAGGGTTAGAAAAGCAGAGCATACAATGTAATTTGAAGCGAGAATTCACA
>NW_013621227.1:0-135 GCF_000695525.1 Brassica oleracea var. oleracea
GACTCCGGCACCTTCATCACCAACACTGGTTCCCGCTTCCGCCGTGTACTCCAAGACCTCGATGGAATCCCAAAGCTGTCGGACCCTCCCTTCGATCGGAGGAACCAAGGATTCGGCATGGGCACACCCGTTCAT
>NW_013621227.1:395-931 GCF_000695525.1 Brassica oleracea var. oleracea
CTTTGAAGTGAGAGATACGCGACTCCCGGATACTTCCGTCGAGCGCCGCATTGAACGCCCTCATCCCCTGCGCGAACTTTAGATCGGTAAGGGAAACAAAAAATAAAAAATATAAAATATAATTTAGATCAAAGTTCAAAGGATAAACCTCGTTGATTAAGCTGGAGCCTTCGGCGACTACTTTCCTCCTCGACTCTTTGTCCAGCGACTTATGAGTAGTAAAACCGGGAGGAAGGTCGGCGAAAAATTCGCTGGGAAGGGGAACCTCGTTGGTTCCACTCCTTTCCCCTGGGGAGAAACCAGGGTTCCATTCTGGCAGCAGAAGGTTTCCCAAGACGTTCTTGGAGGCAACTCCCTTGCCTTTCCGAGACCTGATTCTCTGTCTCTGAGCAGGCAAGACATCAATGACCGGTTCTACGCCATACGGAACGTCCCGGAACGTCCAGAGGCTGAGAGACGGCTCAAGATCGATGGATCTCCACCGCGCTCCGAATCCGTTCGACGGTGAAGGAATTCCAGAAGAACGGCCTGCTGCG
>NW_013621228.1:0-930 GCF_000695525.1 Brassica oleracea var. oleracea
CTGTTTGACTCCAAGTTTTGAGTCACTTTTGCAAAAAGCCCTTAAAAAGTCTTGAGATGAGAAACGTGGAAGTGAGTTGGACAGAATGAATCAAAATCCTTTACGATATTTCACCACAATAAAACTAACATTACGATCAGGGGAAAAAGAGAGAAAAATATATTGTTTGTCATTGTATGGATATGACCATCTTTATTCTTTACGAGTCAATGCGATCTACGACTGTAACATAAAGTTTACCTAATGCCATATTTATAACACAAGGATCCTATTGATTCTTAGAATACTTAAGAGACTTTATCTTCGTGAGATTGTTGAGAATATAACTCTATCAGAGAACAAGGTAAAAGAGATAACTTTCACTCTGAATATTTTATTAGACGTCATAAGCAGCTTATAATAATACATCACGAACTTCTTAAATAAAACAAACCCTAAACCATAATCTAATTAAAACGTAAAAGCCCAAAACAACATAAAACCCATAATAATTATTAACCCACGTGAACCCCAAAGCAACAAAATTGGAGAGGTTACTGATTGTTAAGATGCTGCATCAGTCGATATGATTAGTCGCTGAAATCACACAACAAGGAAACGAATAACAAATTGTGACATACGATCTTATGTTGCTGTCGCAGATCATAACTACTATCAAACGAACATAGCTTACATATATGCAGATCACTATTTTTTTTAATATAAAGGTAGAATGTAAAGTTTTAAGATATGAACCAAAGTTTGATATCCAAATGATTTTGGTTTTTAATACACATCTACATAACGATACTAATACCAATCCTGAGACTCCTGAGACTTTGAGGATTATAGACAATTAAGTAAGAGTAAGTGTTGGGGGTGGATTTACATCTTCCCTCAAGGTCCATTAGACAATGAGCTATGCCCATTTTACTATGAAGCCCTAGCTTC
>NW_013621229.1:0-930 GCF_000695525.1 Brassica oleracea var. oleracea
AGCTCCCCACCAAAAAGCCGCCAGCATGGATGAGAGTTTGTCAATGATTGTTTTGGGGAGTTTGAAGTAAGACATTGCAAAGGTTGAGAGTGAGGATCCCGACGATTTGATTATGACCTCTTTTCCACCTTGCGACAAGCACTTATAGTACCATACATCAAGCCGGTCTTGAGTTCTGTCTTTAAGATAAGAGAGGAGATCCACCTTTGAGCCTGAGAAGCATTCCGGCAAGCCCAAATATTTGCTTGCTCCCCCCTCATTAAAGATTCCTAGGAGCCATTGAATGCTCACTCTTGTTCCTACATCTACCTTATCGCCGAAAGAGATAGAGGATTTCTCAAGGTTGATGATTTGTCCAGTGGCTTCACCATAAAAGTTGAGGATTCTTTGAAGCGCAGAGGTTTCATTCACATTAGCTTTGCATAAGAACAAACTGTCGTCTGCAAACAACAGATGCGACACAATCGGACCATCCTCCGAGAACCTCAGGTCACTGATCAACCCATTTCTCTCCGCAACGTTTAGCAAGTGAGTCAGGCCCTCAGTGCACATGACAAATATGAAAGACGATAGTGGGTCTCCTTGGCGGATACCTCTTTGGGGATTTATCAAGGCAAATGGTTGGTCATTAATGAGAACCGCATAGGACACTGATGATACACACATCATCACCAACTCCACCCACTTCAGGCTAAACCCGAGCGCCCGCATCAAGCATCTGAGATAACTCCACTCAACGCGGTCGTATGCTTTCGACATATCCGTTTTCACAGCCATAATCTCTAGAGAGATCAGATGGTGAGTCTTCAGTGCATGTACTACTTCGTGGGCAATGACTATGTTATCTGAGATGAGGCGATCCTGCACAAATGCTGATTGATTAACCGAGATGATGTCTTTTAAAAACGGTTGGAGCCTTCTAACCAAAAT
>NW_013621230.1:0-187 GCF_000695525.1 Brassica oleracea var. oleracea
ACCATATAACTACTAACGATGGGCATATCGAGTTTTTCTTCCGAAAATATTTTGTAACAAGCCATAAAAGAATTGTGCTTCGACTATTCCATTTGTAGGGCGTGTCTAGACCTTTCTGTTGAACCATATTTTAAAAAGATGGGGCATAGCCTTAAGTTTATGTGGTAATTGCTTGTTTTTTTATCTC
>NW_013621230.1:209-277 GCF_000695525.1 Brassica oleracea var. oleracea
CGATGAATGCTTATTGTATGAGTTATGTCTCTAGTCGAGATAATCATATATGGTGGCCGTAGTGCGGG
>NW_013621230.1:462-930 GCF_000695525.1 Brassica oleracea var. oleracea
GGGGCATAGCCTTAAGTTTATGTGGTAATTGCTTGTTTTTTATTTCGAGATCGAATCCGCTGCACCGGGCGATGAATGCTTATTGTATGAGTTATGTCTCTGGTCGAGATATTCATATATGGTGGCCTAAGTCAAGGCTGAACCAATGCTAAATCTAAAAAGGTGTTCGGTACCTTTTTATATTTATCAGACCATGTAACTACTGACGATGGGCATATCGAGTTTTTCTGCCGAAAATTTTTTTTAACAAGCCTTAAAGGAATTGTGCATCGACTATTCCATTTGTAGGGCGTGTCTAGACCTTTTTGTCGAACCATATTTTAAAAAGATGGAGCATAGCCTTAAGTTTATGTGGAAATTGCTTGTTTTTTTTATCTCGAGATCGAATCCGCTGCATCGGTCGGTGAATGCTTATTGTATGAGTTATGTCTCTGGTCGAGTTAATCATATATGGTGGCCTAAGTCAAG
>NW_013621231.1:0-930 GCF_000695525.1 Brassica oleracea var. oleracea
TCCATGAAGACAAGAATATGAGCGTGTGGCATTCCTCTTTTCTGAAATTCAATCGTGTACATTACTGACAAAATAAAAAATAAAATTTTTAGAAAATTTTTACAAACAAAATACTATCTACATTAGTTGTTTTGCTTAAACAATTAATATAAGCAACATGTAAAGGAGATTTACCTACAGCAACATGCCCAAATAAGGAGCCGTTCTTTTTAGTCAACTCGCCGATAAGATTATCGAGTTTCATCTTGAAAACTCTACACAATATTTCTGGTCTGTCTTCGGTGGTCAGGTTATATTTTTTCAGATACCTTGTAACTTCAGAGCATTTTGGATTGCACGTAAAAGTGATGAAAATATCTGGAAATCCATGGTATTTGCACAGAGCCATGGCATCATAGTAGTGCTGCTTCATATACCTTTTTCCCCCGGTGAAAGTTGCTGGAATGAAAATTCGGCTCCCTTGCTCAGTCATCTTAGCTCCAGCTCTTGTAGCTGCTTTCTGGATTTCAGCGTAACTACTTGACCGGAGCTTTTTCTGATTCAGCCACAAGTAACGCAGTCTACTCGATTCTATCATTGTGTAAGCGTCCACAAGGAACTGATGAAACAATCTGCCTGATCTTGTAATTGTAGGTGCTTCCCACCTCCTCTCTAAAATCCGAAATGCAAAGTACTCACGCATAGTTACATTCTTGCGTTTTCTCGCAGTGCTGTCTTCAAAACCAATAGGAATATTTAATCGAAAGCCATCCTCTCCATATGGAAACAATAGTGGATATTGCAGAGGCAAATACGCCGGATGTAATTCACTTATCCTTTGCAACTTTCCACTCGTACTCTCTAGAAAAATATCTCGTGTCTCCATATTTAAAAAAAAATCTCTAGGTATCAAAGCAGCCACTTCATTTGCAGTCGGCAGATTATGGGTCC
>NW_013621232.1:0-930 GCF_000695525.1 Brassica oleracea var. oleracea
TTGTATCATGAACTAACGTATGATGATGGTCAGAGAGTTTTGGAACCATTGTTGTCTCTATTTCTCGAAAATATGGATTTTATTGTGGTTTGTCCACTAATATAGGGAGCATTTGAAGTTTTACTAAATTAACTAATAAAAAACTAGAACGACGCCAATTTACTGTGTAAGAGAGTTTAGAATAAATTAATACAAATGTGGAATGTGGTTAGAAATTTTAAAACAACTCAAAAAATTATAGGGTAAAGTATATTAACCATTTACCAAAAATTGTATATTTTGTAAGGGTTAACATATAGATTTTGAGAAAAAAAAATTTAAAATATGATAATATTGTTTTAATGCATATTTGTATCATGAAATAACATATGATGATGGTCAGAAAGGTTTGGAACCTTTGTTGGCTTCATTTCTCTAGAATAAGGATTTTGTAGTGTAGAATGTGGTCAGAAAGGTTTGGAACTAATTTAATTGATAAAAAAATAGAACGACACCCTTTTACCATGTAAAAGAGTTTATAATACATTAATACATTAATACAAATGTAGAATGTGGTTAAAAATTTTAAAACAACATTAAAAATTATAGGCTTCAGTATATTAACCATTTACCGAAAAACTGAATATTTTGTAGGGGTTAACGCATAGATTTTGAGAAAAATTCAAAAAATATGATAATATTGTTTTAATGCATATTTGTATTATGAACTAACATATGATGATGGTCATAGAGGTTTAGAATCTTTGTTGTCTCATTTTCTCTAGAATAAAGATTTTATTGTGGTTTGTCCACTGATTTAGGGAGCATATGAAGTTTTACCAAATTAATCGATAAAAAATAGAACGACGCCCATTTACCGTGTAAGAGAGTTTATAATACATTTATACAAATGTAGAATGTGGTTTAAAATTTTAAAACAACACTAAAAAT
>NW_013621233.1:0-929 GCF_000695525.1 Brassica oleracea var. oleracea
GTGAAGCTGACCTCTGACGCGTTGTCTTCTTCCATAGCTGCGAAGCTGAGCTCGGCCACGAGGAGGATAGAGGAGATGACGTAGACCCAAGAGCAGAGTAAAGCGACCGTCGATGGGATCGAGCCAGATCTGATGGTTGCGGCTGGGAGGCCGAGCATTCCCGGACCCACGGCGGTTCCGATGATTAAACTAACGGCGGCCCAGAAGCTCTTCCCGTTCTTGGGTTTCTGTAAAGTTTGGATCTTTTCATCGTGCGTTGACTGAGGTTCGTCGTGGTCTCTGCTGCATCTGACGAGTAAAGGTGAGTAGAGAGAGCCGTTCTGAGAACTGGGTTTCTGTTCTTTTATGGTGAGCTGCGGTGGAGGGGAAGTTTGAGTATCACGACGGTCGGAGAGCTTGAGAAAACTCCGGCGAGGGAGGGCATTTTGGGGAGAAAGACGAGATTTTGTGGGGGTTAGGCAATGCTGACGAAGAGGAAGAGCCATTGATGTGATGTGGGAGATTCTCTGTCAAGTGGACCTGAGCTGGTTTGGTCTCGTTGTCAAATGTTTCTGTTTAGAGTTTGGAAGGTTTAGTTGACTCTTTAGGGCTTTTGTCTAATAAACCAGACATGAGGGGTTTGGTCTAATATTTCTTTTGTCTCGGGTCCATTTTCTATACCAAATTCTGGTTAGAAGTGACGTTTCTCAACAGAGCATTTCAATCCGATCGACAAGTGTGGTGAAAGGATCATCAGGTTCCTCTTGTTGGTTAAACTTTTTTTCAAGATTCTGTCTCAAAAAAGAACTAACCAACAAAAGAAAAGTAGACGAGAACCTTGATGATCCTCTCACCACATTTGTCGAGACAGTTCCTTCCGTTACTACAAGTTTGTATCGATATTTGATGTCGTGTTCGCTCCAAAGCAGAACGGTTTCAAGTTCGATTGA
>NW_013621234.1:0-929 GCF_000695525.1 Brassica oleracea var. oleracea
CGGTCGCTACGTAGCGACCGAGTTCGAGCCGAAGCTCGGTCGCTACGCAGCGACCGAGCAATCGTCTCACTCGGTCGCTACGTAGCGACCGGGCTCAAGCCCTACGTAGCGACCGAGCGCTCGTCCCGCTCGGTGGTTACGTAGCGGCCGAGCTCGAGCCAAAGCTCGGTCGCTACGTAGCCACCGAGCGATTGTCCCGCTCGGTCGCTATGTAGCGACCGCGCTCGAGCCGAAGGTCGGTCGCTACGTAGCGACCGATCGATCGTCCCGCTCGGTCGCTATGTAGCGACCGAGCTCAAGCCAAAGCTCGGTCGCTACGGAGCGACCGAGCGCTCGTCCCGCTCGGTCGCTATGTAGCGACCGGGCTCGAACCTAAGTTCGGTCGCTACGCAGCGATCGAGCTCTTCCGAACATCGATATGACACCAGTCCATGCATTCTCGCAAGACCTTCAAATGCTATCTCCTGAAGACCGTAGCAGTCTCAGTCCATGTTTTCCGCTATTCTAACTCATCGATCAAACTTTACGGATTAGAAACCGCGGAAAATTCGTTCATTATCAGAAGAAATCGTAGTAAACGTGTCGAGTCGGAAGACGGCCCAAAGGGACCTAAAACACGTCTCGAGGCCCATCGTATGATTTCTTAACCAAAAACCCGTAAACCACAGCACGGTTTACGCTTGGTCCACAAGGAAGGATAAATGTCAAGTTTCCGAAGATAAATATGTAAGTTTTGAAGATAATTGTGAAGATCGGGAAAATGGAATATCTCCATTTTATGCTATGACGGCTTAAGGGCAGAAGAGTAAAAGCGTAAACCGACCTTGGAGCTAGTATATAAGAAGTCCTAGGCGAGGAGCATGAGGGCGAACTCTTTTAGAGTCAGAACTCTCTGCACTTAGAAACTTAGGCTTATTTCTTGACAAGTT
>NW_013621235.1:0-929 GCF_000695525.1 Brassica oleracea var. oleracea
GCGATGGAAACATTTTGCTTTGATTCTCCTCGTCCTCGTAATCAAATAAGCTTATGACTGTGATAGATTAGATAAATCTTAGTTCAGACCAAGGTGAAGAAATTTTAAGAGCTGAGAGAGAATTATAAGAAGTTCTATTAATGAAAGGCATAGGTTGAAGCATGTGCTAAAGGTAATGCATAGTTACCTAGTTTAATTGTTAACCATTGGATTAAACATAAAGTTGTAGATTATGGAAGTTGTTGGCTTTGTTTGTTTATTGCATTTATGACTGTTTATTAAGCATAATATACTTTCCTTTTAAATTTTATTTTCTTTGACTTTTGTAATTCAATAATATGTTAAGAACTTAAATTTACCGTTCTCTTAATTTGTCAACAAATTTACTGTATTATATAATATTTTGACCCAAAAGTTAACTTATTTTAGTTATTTTTTTTTTCGTTGTCGATCAGGAAATTTTCTATAATTAAACACTAGATTTTAGGTGAATTGTAATAAAAATGTTTAATCAATTTTTTTCAAAACTTCGAAGTTGTATAACAAGTAAAATTGAAATGCGTCTTAGTCGCAATTGCAATCTACCAGTTTCTTTGGAAATGTAATATATTTGAATAAGAGTTGGTTAGCTGTATATAATTTTTTTGCCAAATAATGAAGATATTAGAGAATAATTGATGTATACTATGAAATATATATATTGATTTGCTATTTTGATTATAGCCACATATATCAATATATACATATATTATATGTTATTATAAAGAATGAAGTTGGTAGAATGTTTTTTGTATTAATTAAATTCTATTCATTTTCTAATGAAGTTTCTTATAATTCATGGATACATGCTAACAAATTTTAAATAGTACCTCTTAATTTGATTTAACAACTAGCGTTTTTGCCGGCTACAGGTCTTCTGGATCAAAGAG
>NW_013621236.1:0-539 GCF_000695525.1 Brassica oleracea var. oleracea
TCATAGGGAGGAGAAACAAAAGAATTCTCACTTGCTGGAGCAACAACCTCACCATCTTTAACTGTTTTCTTCTCTTCCTCAACCTTTCCTTTACCTTTTGCTTCCACAATCTTCTCCAAGATTTCATCATTGATTTTCTCATCAACAATCACCACTTCATCATCTATGTTGATGGCAACCCCCTCACCTTGTTTCTCAACCACTCCTAAGGGTGATAGCTTTGGGCTTCTTGGGGTTTTGGTCAGATTTTCCAGGTAGAGATCCTTGCTGGCGATTATGGTGAGTGTTCATGGAAGCAAATTGATTCTCTAAATTCTTGACTGTAGAAGCAAGATGTGAGAATTTGTTGTTGAGCTCATTGTAGCTCCCATCAATCTTGGAATGAAGGTTCTTCAACTCATAACCAACATGCTTCTCACTTCTAGTCTGAGACACCAAGAGTTGTTTCAGTAAGGTATCAGTGCTGCTCTCTTGAGGAGCAGAGGAACCAGACGAGGGGTTTTGCTGAGGCTGATAGCTGCCTTGCTGGTTGTTTCTAG
>NW_013621236.1:776-929 GCF_000695525.1 Brassica oleracea var. oleracea
CTGCCTCTGTCGTGGTCTCCACTGTAGACTGCATCACTCTTTACCATGTTGTCAACCAGCTCCTCTGCATCTTCCTCAGTTCTCCCCAAGAAGAACACATTGCTAACTGTATCCAGTCTGGCCCTGTACTTAGGAAGAGCACCACGGTAGAAT
>NW_013621237.1:0-477 GCF_000695525.1 Brassica oleracea var. oleracea
AACCTCGGAAAGAGAAAGGTGCATAGAATACAAATCTGAGGTCATAAAGAAACCAGACCAGATATTGAGAAAAGGCTGCGCAACTAAACATCTAAGGTACCAAACCATGTAGTTTGGGATGCCAAGCTACTAGGTAACAAAGGTCCTGAATAATGAAATCTCAAATCGATTAGATCATGTCTGGAACACAATGGAACCATATATAAGTGTCGACACATAAAGATATATTTGTACATAAGAGAGTAGCACTTGAACATAAAGATATAAACGAGGATCAGAACCCACGAAAGAGTACTCATAAAGAATAAAGATTAGATTGAAAAGATAAACGTGGGGTTTAAAGTATCTTTAGAGAAAGATAGGCGTATAGGCCACATACATATATACAGAAACGCCATCTGATATAAACCAGTGAAATAGATGGGTCTTGTGAGGGAAAAGAAACCGCGAGATATGGTACATGATCACGAGGTCTAA
>NW_013621237.1:734-929 GCF_000695525.1 Brassica oleracea var. oleracea
GACAACATTGTTCCTAAGCTGTTCATGGACTAAAACAAAGAAGCTGCATATAGTATATAATACTAGTAAAGGAGTTCTATAAAAACGATCAAATTCGGTCCATATGTAAACTAATAAAGAAATTCGAATTCCTTGTGTTCATACTAAGCCAACCTAAAGAGAGGTTAAAAGGTTTATACAGATCTGTGACACTAG
>NW_013621238.1:0-929 GCF_000695525.1 Brassica oleracea var. oleracea
CTATCTCTTGATTATACTATGTGCTTTCCCTAATTCCATTAAGAGTTTTCCATTAAGAGTTTATAGTTTCTAGTAGAATGTCTAGGCTAATTGCACTGAAAATGTTTTGCTGCTGCATTGTCTTATTGATATTAAGTAATGTCTAGAGTCCCAGAATCTCATGTTCTGTTCATTGCATTGTCTTGTGTGTTGCCATAACTTGAATCATCATGAATGTGTTGTAGAATTGAGTAGAATGTCTCTGCTGCTTGCATCATGATTGATAAGTTGCTTTGCATACATAAGCATGACTCATACTGTCTAAATTCAATCCTATTGTTATCTGATACTATTGCCTATGTTCAATCCATCAATGAAAGTCTTGCATTAATTAGAAATTGTCTAAGTTGCATGCATCATTGGTTTTGATTGAAACTGTTGTGCCTAGCCTTAATATGGCTCATGGATTGAACTTGTTGCATTCATATAGCTAAAGCTTTAAGATTGTGCATTCATGTAGTAATGCATTTAAAAATGAGCCTAAATTGCAAATGTACTGATGTAAGCTTGCATTGCATTTAGAGAACTTAAAAATAGAACTTGCATTGTCATTGTTAGAGATTGAAATCTGCTTGTCTTGACTCAGTCCAGTTCTGATTGTTGCTATGCCATAGTTAAATCCATCAGTGATGTCTTATAACCATTTAGAAGTATGTCTAAGCTATTTGAATCATTGGCTTTGATAAAACTAGTGAGCATAAGCATTAATTGAGTCACTCTTGTCGCCTTGATTGCATAAGTATCAAGTAGGCTTGTGTTTCATTTGGGTTGAATCTATTTCATTCATATAGTTAGTATGTAACCTAATGCATTCATCTATTGGTGCATTTAAAAAAAAAAGAGAAAAACTGAATTGATTGTCTTTGCTTGATTGTCTTGATTGTCTAGCT
>NW_013621239.1:0-929 GCF_000695525.1 Brassica oleracea var. oleracea
GTACACTTGAGATGTTTTATGTACATCATGTTCGTGTACACCAAAGACGTTGTACACCAACATCGGAGATGCACCTTCACATATCTCTACAGATAGATCGTGTAATAGAGAAAATGATTTCGTAAAAAAAAATTTGAAAAAATAAATTTAAGAAGCAGATTTCAGTTTTCTAAGAAATTAAGTATTTAGAAGAAAGAAGGCGAAGGGGAACGGAAGAGGGATCCACTTTATTTTTCATGTATTTTAACCATTAAATATATAAATGAAATTGACTTTTTCCAATACTATAGATCTGGACCGTCGATGTTATAAACCATAAAGGAGATCCAAGGGTTGTGAAACGAGACAGATATAAATCTTGTCATAAAAATCAAAAATAATCTGGGCCATTGAGAAGGGAGTGAGATGTGCGGTTGTGATGTTTTCCTGCTAATATTACATTTAGTTAGTAACTAGGATAGTCAGATGTTAGCGAGTTAGTTTAGAAAAGGAAGAAGCTTTTAGGATAAAGTGTGTTAGTAGAGGAAACTGCCCTAGAGTGTTATAAATAACTTAAAACTGTCTTAGAGTGTAATTATTTCAAGGGTAATCTACACTGCAGAGCAGTTTTGAGTTTTTTTTTAACAGGATAAAACAGTTAATACTACCAAGGTAGTTTTTGTGTGAAAAGTCATAAATTGCCCCTAGAAAATGGTAAATGGTCGCATATTGTTGGTTGGGACTTTATTCCTCTGGTTACATTTTGAATTTTAAAAATAACGGGGAGGGCCAGATGAGAATTGAACCTATTTTTCTTTTTTAATTTACCGGACGTGTAGAAATATTAATTCACTTCCCGTAACTTTTACCGAGATCCGATAGAGAAGACTTATTCTTGGGTTCTGATATCTTGCATATTTACTTAATTTTAGCCTTTCACTCTTATGCAT
>NW_013621240.1:0-929 GCF_000695525.1 Brassica oleracea var. oleracea
CTATTTTCCTTACATTTATCAATGGGTTCGCACGAACAAAAATTGTCTCATATGTAGGGAAAGTAATCTATGATTTCAGCTTAATTACTATTAATAAGGGGGTTTATTATATTGTAATTTCCAGATTCATTTCTGTACTATTTTCTCCTTTGTATTAATTTCCACAAAAAAAATATTTCTCTCTTTACAAAATAATTCTTTCTCAGCATTTCTTTCTCAAATATAATCAAATAAGAACAATTTTAAAAATACTTATTTCAAACTAAAAAACTAATAGATATCTAAATTTATACTTAAACTGCCAAGCCTATATTATATTATGCACATTGTACTTTACAATTTATCTTCACCACTTAAAACTTATATCTATTATTATCAGTGTCGATCAAAATAATGCTTCATGATCTCAAGTATAACTAAAACTTAATTTTAATTTTTTTGAGTTAATGTTATTATAATCAAACCAAAAAACATTTTTACAATTAATTTTTCATTTACCTATATCAAACAAAAAATTACAACACATTCAAAACAAAAATTACAACAAAAGACAACCGCCCCGCACGGGCATACCACTAGTAAATTAATAATATATATAACAATACATAAAAAAAAAACTTTATAACTAATCTTTGATTATTCTCTGATTTTTTCATTAATTGCTAGGCCCAACCAAGGGTACGAATAAAGACTAACGATTTTCCAACACTAGCTATGACTAATAAAACCTCTTTTTTGTTATAAAAGTAATGGAAAAGTTTATCTTTATTCATAACATAGAGGTTCCTTATATAGGAGATTACACCGTCATAGATAAATAGAAAGATTACAAATCATAATATCTTGGTTATGAGCCATCCACAATTTGGTTCATAACACTCTCCATTGGATGCCATAACCATTTAGAGCTTGTAATGTGCTTTAATGTT
>NW_013621241.1:0-127 GCF_000695525.1 Brassica oleracea var. oleracea
AGATAAGGGTTTCCTCGGAATTCCCTCGGAATATTCCGAGGAAGTAGTTTTTTAAACCGAAAATAACGTTTTGCGTTTTGAATAACACTTATATTACCCTTATTAAGTGTCTTAGACTGATTATGAA
>NW_013621241.1:198-929 GCF_000695525.1 Brassica oleracea var. oleracea
ACACTTTAATGAACGGTAAAGGGAATACTTACAATTCATTTTGAAATTTTGTTATTTCGTGGTTTATGATCATTTATACAAAGAATCCTCAAATGTATGCATTACAATTGTATAAGAAATGAAATACGGCAAAAAAAAATCGATGTTTTGAAACCCCAAACACTAGTTACTCGGTATTTCCTCGAAATATTCCGACGGAATTCCGAGGAAGATAAGGGTTTCCTCGGAATTGCCTTGGAATATTCCGAGGAAGTAGGGTTTATAAACCGAAAACAACGTTTTGCGGTTTGAATAACACTTATGTAACCCTTATTAAGTGTTTTAGACTGATTATGAAGTCAAAAATTTGTTCCTTACCCTATAATAAACACTTTTCCGATTGTATGAACGAAATCCCCATGACATAAGATAAACACTTAAACACTTTAATGAACGGTAAAGGGAATACTTACAATTCATTTTGAAATTTTGTTATTTCGTGGTTTATGATCATTTATACAAAGAAGTCTCAATGGTATGCATTACAATTGTATAAGAAATGAAATACGGCAAAAAACAACGATGTTTTGAAACCCCAAACACTAGTTCCTCGGTATTTCCTCGGAATATTTCGACGGAATTCCGAGTAAGATAAGGGTTTCCTCGGAATTCCCTCGGAATATTCCGAAGAAGTAGGGTTTTTAGACCGAAAACAATGTTTTGCGGTTTGAATAACACTTATATAACCCTTA
>NW_013621242.1:0-929 GCF_000695525.1 Brassica oleracea var. oleracea
TTTCTTTGTTGATACGAGTATTAACCGAGAATGTGATTGTTTTTTTTGGTTGTTACCAAGGCTGATGGGTTGCATTATCGTCAACCTTGGGTCATTGGCGTGGAGGAGCATATCGAACGCCTCACTAAGCGTGTGGAGGAGGTGGAGGTGCTGATCAAGTTTGTGCCGGAGGTGAATTATAAGATTCAGAGACTCGAGGTAACATGAGTTCTGGACTTTTGCTTTTTATTTAGTTATAATTTCCTAAAAAATTTTAACACTTACTAACACTATCTGATTGTCATTTCCTTGTACATGGAGAGGTTCAAGCCCTCACTCGGGAGGTAGATAGCCTCACTGGGCAGTTTTATAACCTGTCTGTGCAGGTGGCGGACTTGGAGACGCTCTGCTTCGACTGAGAGAAAAGGTAACGCTGAACCTCCTTAACCACACTTGAAGTAGAACTGAAGTAGGTTGAGTAATGACTGTTTTAGGTTGTTGTAGTAGGTTAGAGTAGCAGTTGCGTAATGAATGTTTTAATATGGTTGAGTTGAGTAATTAATAAATTTTAATAACTGATTTGATGTTTATTGAATGGTCTCTGTGAAGTAGTAGTTGTGTAGTTAAGTGTAATCAATTTTAGGTGTTTAATTCTTTGTACTTTCAAACCAAAAAACTAGTTTAAAAACATAGGAAATCGACATCTGAAAAACACAAACCAAAAACTTAAAACTAAAAACTTAAAACCAAAATGGATCATTTTCCCTTAAACTCTCCCGGGTTTGTGAACCTTCTTACTTCTCAGAGCTGTCCCCCAATAGATTTAGGACGTTTTGAGGTTCCAAAAGCTCCGGAATGGCGGAAGTGGAGCACGAAAGAAGACTTGGTGCTGATCAGTGCTTTGTTGAACACCAGCAAGGATCCAATCATTAGCAATGAGCAGAAGGTGG
>NW_013621243.1:0-929 GCF_000695525.1 Brassica oleracea var. oleracea
AGTCGTCTAGATATAACAAAATATTGATTTTTAAATTTTCTACTGGACGACTAATGGGTAAGTCGTCCAGGAAAAGTCAAATTTCTGACACAATCCGGTCAAATGCAAAACTAACCCGTTTACCCTAGACGACTTACATGGAAGTTACATGGAAGTCGTCTCGAATTTTATTTTTTAACAAACAAAGATGGACGACTTCCATGTAAATCATCTCTAAAAATACATTTAAAAGTCAATTGAAAAACTAACATCTGCATTGACCAGAAGACTTCCATGTAAGTCGGAAGTCGTCCAGGAGAATAGATATAAAAAAAAAAACTGATTTCATAGCAACCAGTGAGATAACTTGTTTAGCACACATAAGTCTTCTCCAAGCACCCATAATCTCAAACAAAAGTGACCCACCAAAAATCGTAAGCTTCAATAGCTCTATGAACCATAAAAAATTTAGAAGAATCAAAATCATGGGTTTTTTGGATGAATATGAAGAGAAAGTGAAAGAGATGTTGTTTTTAGTTCATAAGAATTGAGAAAGAAGAAGTGTCAATCGATTTGAGGTGGATTAAGAGTTTCAAATTGGTTGTTCATGGTGGTTGGTGTATTGATGACAATGACAATCTTGTAAATATTTGAAGATGATGAAGTTGAGAGAGTAAAAATACCATTTTCGAAAGAAAAAAAATTAATAGCATTTTCGTGAACAATCTGAACTTGTGGGGTGAATATGACAAATAAAATGTCCAAAAAAAAACATAGGTTAGATTTGTGGTTGACTTTGAATTTTGAGTCAATTTTGCAAAAAACCCGAACATATTATACTTATTGGGGAAGGTCTTTCTAAACTCAAATTCACGAAGATATTATACACATTTAGGAAAGTCATCCTAATTTTTTTAAGAAAATATAATTTCTAAGAAAAAATTACAATT
>NW_013621244.1:0-929 GCF_000695525.1 Brassica oleracea var. oleracea
GAAATTTTAATTTAAACAAAGTTATATTTCTGTGAAAATATTTTTTTAAAAAGTAATTACAGTTAATTTAAAACTTTTATAAATATAAGTTACTTGTTGTAAATAAAAAAATTAATATTTTAAAAATATTCTCCTTGGGAGGCAGATATTTTGAAAATATTTTTAAAAAGATAATTTGATTTCAAATAAAAATTATTTATAAAAATAAAAACAAATAAATATTAAATTTGTCAACTTAAATAACAAATAAATGTTAGTCTTGCAACTGTATAATAAGAATAAAAATAAAATACCACAAAAAATCGTGTTAACAAACTAATATAAATCAAATTTATTGTTATTGCTTATATATCTCGTTTTAGTATTTTAATAATAAAATAAACATAGTAATTTAAAAAGATATGCCATGGTATATTTCATTTATAAACAAATATAAATAATTTTCTTTTTACATTTTTATAAAACTATTTTAAATATATTAGTATAATTATAAATGTAATTATTATATGTGTATATATACTATTAATTTTCAAAATTAACAAATAAGAAAGAAAGATGTAATAAACACAAATAAATTTATGGAATTATCTTTTCTGTTTTCAAACATGTTTTCCATTTATTTTTTGAGATCGTTCTTATAATATTAACTTTTAAACAGTTAAATAATGAACTATATAGTTCATTAAAGATATCAAAAATCTAATAAGTCTAGTTAAAATTGTTTAATAAAGCTATGACTCAGCCTATAATAATGAAGAACATGAAAAATAAGCAAATTTCTTTTCAAATATAGTATAGATTATGTTTAAGAATATATTTTTCTGCAAAACTATTTATGTTACCAGATATTTTATTAATATTTCACTCCATCTAGGGTGCGAGTTATTACATAGTATATGGTACTGATATGAAACTAATAAATTTATTTC
>NW_013621245.1:0-928 GCF_000695525.1 Brassica oleracea var. oleracea
GGGAAGCAGTAACTACGATACAAGCCACAAGGTCAGGGTTCCAGCTTGGACAGACAGGATCTTGTACAAGATTCAAGATACCAAAAATATTCAAACAACTCTTTACTCTTATGATTCCATAGACCAAGTGAATGGTTCCGATCATAAGCCTGTGAAAGCGGATCTTTGCTTGAAGTGGATCAACAGTTAAATGAATGAATGAATTTTGTGAGGAGTCAGAATAATATATTGTTGCTAGATTGAATGTAAATAGTAAGCAACATTTTGCGTTTCTGTTTAGCTGTTATTAGATTTGTATGTTTCAATGTAAGGTTCGTGTTGTGTTTTTGCTCTTTTGTTCACTTCTTTTGGCTTGACCTCTCCACTCTTCTCATACGGCCTGCCTCTCCCTTCCTTTACTCTGTTTTATTCTCTGTTTTTGTTCTCTCATTCATTCACTCACTATCTTTGTTTCTACTTGTGTATCATCATCACAGAAGCACACACTCAACTCTATTTACTCTCTCTTTACGTTTGTTGTTGTTCTTGTAGAGAGAGAAGAGAGAATACTTTGATTTGTCTACATTTTTACTTCTTATTAGACTTGGATATCTTTTACAACAACACACACATACATTTGAGAGTAGACTTCTCTACGTACTACACTTGCACAACTTGGACTCTAGACTTAGACTTAAACAACTCTCAACAACTCTCACTTAACTCTTCTTAGCTAGGCTTTTATTCAATACTTCACTCTTCCATAGATAGTCTAGCCAACTAATTATTTTCCTTCTCAACTTGATTCTTTGTGACTAAAGTCACATTTCAACTTCTCGTTGGGCTTGTTGTAATTAGTTGGCTTTTGCTTCTTCTTCTTTTCCTTGGTTACTTGTGCTCCAAGCTTCTTCTAAGCTACTCTTCTTTATTCTTCTTTTCTTGGAGTATT
>NW_013621246.1:0-928 GCF_000695525.1 Brassica oleracea var. oleracea
TAGCTCAAGTTATGAAAAGTCTTGGCCCCCATCTAAAAAAAAAAAAACGAATTAAAATATAAAAAGAAAAGAAAAAAAAAAGAAAAGGGGGCTAGCAAAGTTGTTAGGAGCTAAGTAATGTTTTGAGGTTGTGGAAAATCCCTTGTAGATTTCAAAGAGAAGAAGTTAAAGTTCTTAGGATCTTTTGATGAGAGATGTGAGTTGGGTTTGACATTTGGGAATGATTGAGTAATTGTATGATTGGGAAAATGGTAGAACAATGGAGATTGAGCATTGTATGCTTGAGTTGATCCCTTTCTTAGATATATTATGTACAATGTCAAGGCTACTTGTTTTGAGAGTAAACCACCTTAAAGATCATATGTTTTGAACCTCTTGAATCACTTGAATAAAAGCCTTCCCTTACTCAACCAAATGATTTGGACCGGGTTTGACATTTGGGAATGATTGAGTAATTGTATGATTGGGAAAATGGTAGAACAATGGAGATTGAGCATTGTATGCTTGAGTTGATCCCTTTCTTAGATATATTATGTACAATGTCAAGGCTACTTGTTTTGAGAGTAAACCACCTTTAAAATCATATATTTTGAACCTCTTGACTCACATGAATAAAAGCCTTCCCTTACCCAACCAAATGACTTGGACCAACTGACCATTTGCAAGAATTCACCTGATGTTTTGTGCTTAATGAATGTGAGATCCAGAGCGACCCGTTGGAGCGACACACCAAAGTCGCTCGGGACCTCTCGCCCGGAGACACCAAAAATCGGCCCTGGAGCGACTTTCCGGAGCGACACCTGCAAGTCGCTCCGCGTTATTTTGCTGCCGAAAAACATGATTTCTCAAAGACCTTTTTGCAATTTATTTTGGACGTTTTCCACTTGGAAAAACCTATGTTTTAAACATCTTTTGTAGCCACCAGGCA
>NW_013621247.1:0-928 GCF_000695525.1 Brassica oleracea var. oleracea
TTTTTTTTTTTTTTTTTTTTTGAACACAAATGCAAGTGGTTCATTATTTCCAACTATCTGTGTATGAATCATCATTTTCTTTGTATAGTATCATTTACATCTAAATGGGAATATAAACTGAATGGACCCGCCCTCTGTATATGCCCCACTATTTTCCCACCTCTCACTCATAGCCAGTAACTACATACACACTTCTTGGTTTACTTTATAGTCGAAATCGGCAAAAGACTTCTGCGTTCACGTCTCCTCTAATTTCAGTATTTTCATGCAAATGTGTAATTAGTTAGGTAAAGTGCTAAGTAGTGAAATTGAAATCCTCGTCATTTTATGTTCTTTTCTCCTTTTTTAGATTAATTATTGAATTCCGTTTAAGTATTTAATAATTTTGTTTAATTTGTATTGAATGGTTATTTCCCGTAAACGGAGTGAAAAAGCATAGGATACCATGTGCATTTTGTTTTCTTTCCAAAATAGTGTGTATGTAATTACTAAGTCGTTCTCGTAAATCAATCAAGTTCAAAGAAATATTTTTTATATATATATAAATTAACCCTGTAATGTCTTTCCTTTGATCAGATTTGGCGATGATGGACATGGAGTGTTCTCTGAAGTTTCTGACAAGTATTTGCATGATATTATTTCTCCTTGGCTCTTATTCTGCTTACGAGAATGTTCGTCTTGTTGATGCTCGAGAAGACAACGAAAAACATTATGTGACACTGCAAGTAGATGCTTCTAAGGCCACATCACGACCCATTCCTGAAACCCTTTTTGGGATCTTCTTTGAGGTTTAACACAGTTTCATGACTTTTCTGGCTTTTTTATGCTGTCACCAAAAATTATATTCAAACGAATCTTGCACTTACTCTGATTTTCTTGTATTTTTTTACATAGTTTGATGCTTTAAGTATCAATGTAACTCTTTATA
>NW_013621248.1:0-928 GCF_000695525.1 Brassica oleracea var. oleracea
GTAGTTGTGATTTGTCTTAACTTATGCTCTGCGAGAAAGAAAATTCGAGACTGTTTTTGACAACCCCAGATGGCTGCGACCCCACTATGGGTCGGGAATTTGATGCCCATGTGGTATGTCGACGGAACGGCTTTCATGACGTTAAGCCATGGGGTTCCCATGATCATATTATAGATGGCAGGATGATCGACCACCGCGAAGTTAACGATCTTGGTAACTTCCTTGGCTATGACCGGTAGCTGAATTGATCCGAGAGTCATTGACGTTTCGCCTGAAAAACTCGTCAATGGTTTCGGTGTTGGGGTAACTTTACCGAGTTCGATGTTCATCCTCTTGAGAGTATTGCAGAATATAATATTAACCGTGCTCCCCGTGTCGATGAAGACTCTTGCGACCTCCAGATCTCGTACCATCTCATATGACGAGATCTATGATGAGCGGATCGCAGTGGGGTTGATCGATTCCGCCGGCTTCCTCTTCAGTGAAAGTTATCGAGTCGCTTTGACCATCTCAAGGAGGAGACCATGTAGGCCAATTTGCACTCGACTCGGCTTTTCCCTGGTAGGCCTTGATGGCCGAGATTGTGTCGTTGCAGTACTGTGATCCTCTTATGATCATGTTCACTCTGCGACGATTGTTGTCGTTTCCTTTGTCGTCCGATCTCCTTCCGCGCTTATCCCCCGCTTGACTTCCGTTTGACTTCTCTGACGAGAATTTTCCGTGGGTGGATTTTTGTCGATCTTTGGAGGACGATCGGTCTCAAGGATGAGATCTTTAACGCTGGTTACTTTGGAGAGCTCTTCGGCTAGTAGCTCTGCGGCCAGCCTCGCTCCCAAGACTTTGTTTCCCAAGACTTTGTAGTTGGTCGTCGAGTGCCCTCTGGTCTGGTGGAACTCGCAGAAGGTGTTTTCATCGTATCCTGGATTGC
>NW_013621249.1:0-928 GCF_000695525.1 Brassica oleracea var. oleracea
GATCTTAGTTTTTCTTATTCCTCTGTTTTTAATTACTTAAAACTACGAAACTTTACATATTTAACAGACGTTAAGTGTTTTTTAATTAAAGTTAACAGTTGACTATTGCTAAGTTAAAATGGCTGAGTCAACATAAGAACAAGATTAAAATGGCCAATATTAAAAAAAAATGGAGATTTAAATTGCTCATATATGAGTTGGAGCTTTTTTTGGCTTTTTTTCGAAAGTTCAGAGTTATTTTGGTGATTTTCTCGATAAATTATTACATTTATCCATATTATAATTAACAAGATTAAAATGGCCAATATTCAAAAATTGGAGATTTAAATTGCTCATATATGAGTTGGAGCTTTTTTGGCTTTTTTGGCTTTTTTTTTTGAAGTTCAGAGTTATTTTGGTGATTTTCTCCTACTAATTATGTTAGTTAGCAGTTAATTCTTAATAATTTCAGGTGGCGAGGAGGGAAACTCCTCAGACCAGGCAAGCTACATGTGAGAATGTTATGCCAGAACAACACATCTTAATCATCTTCATCAGCCATCACCATCATCAAAATCACATCATATGGCTCACGATCATCACCGTCAGCAACAACAACGGCATCATGCTTTTAACATAAGCCAACCTACACATCCAATATAACCATCATTTCTCCATCTACTTCGCTTCATCATGCCTCCATTAGTAGTATCCTTCGCGATAACCCATATCATGTTCATAGAATCTTGCTCCCTAACGAAAATACCAGGTACGATCATTATTCTTTTCTTAACATATTATGATATTAGAAACTTAAAGAAGTGATGATTATTGTTTAGTTGCGTTTTAAACCCTCTTTTAATTAATTAATTTAGATGAAAGTTACAGTTTCATGAATATGACCAACACTACAAGAAAACAGCGATATTCTGACGGACATTCCGACGGA
>NW_013621250.1:0-928 GCF_000695525.1 Brassica oleracea var. oleracea
TACTTATTCTAATATTATAATTGATGTTTAGTGTAATATTTTTATAACGTAAATTTACCTTTATTTATTTATTTAACCATACATTTTTCAGATATATGTTTAATTTAGTTTTTTTATTTTTTATTGTGTATTTTACTTACTGTTTATCTTTTCTTATTTTTATATTTATTTATTCTAATTGTTTTATTTTTATAACAATGATAATATTACGATATATATTTAATGTAATATTTTTATTTCTTATATTCTATATTTACTTATTATTTATTTTTCTTATATTTTATATTTACTTATTCTAATAGTATGATAATGTTTAGTATAATATTTATATTTCTTATATTTTGTATTTAGTTATTATTTTATAGATGTTTATTTTAGTTTTTTCAATTCTAAATTGTATATTTACTTATTCTAATTTTCTTCTTTTTATATCAAATAACAATATTATGATAGATGTTTAATGTAATATTTATATTTTTTATATTGTATATTTACTTATTATTTATTTTTTCTTATATTGTATATTTACATATTATTGTTTAGTGTAATATTTCTATTTCTTATATTGTATATTTGCTTATTATTATTTTTTATTGTATATTCAGTTACTTATTTATTTATTTTTTAATAACCGAAATATTTTCTGTTTTACTTATTTATTTATTTTATTATACTTTTTCACATAAATGTTTAATGTAAATTTTCTATTTCTTATAATGTGTATTTCCTTATTATTTATTTTTCTTTATATCTATATTTACTTATAAGTTATTTATTTTTTTTGAAATAATGCTACGTGTCATCTTCGCAGAGAAGTTTTTTTTGCTGACGTGGACGCTATAGGAGCCTCAAAAGGTGCCTTTTATTAGTAACTAGGGTTCAACCCGCCCTACGGGCGGGTGAGCAATTTAAAAAACAACTAAACATA
>NW_013621251.1:0-927 GCF_000695525.1 Brassica oleracea var. oleracea
TCGAGTCACGTCTTAGGTCTCTTTGGGCCGTTGTTTGACTCGAAACGATTATTATGGCTTTTTTCGATAAAAACGAACATTCTGCGGTTTTTATCGTAAAGTTCGATTGATGACTTCAAATGACGAGAAACATGAAATGGGTTGGCTACGGTCTTCGGGAGATAGCATTAAAGAGTAGACAAGAATGCATGGATTCGTGTCGTATCGATTTTTAAGGAAGCACGGTAGCTACGTAGCGACCGAGCCGTGTACGTGCTCGGTCGTAATGTATCGACCGAGCTTCGGTGAGAGCTCAATCGCTACGTAGCGACCGAGCTTCAGGGAGAGCTCGGTCACTACGTAGCGACCGAGCTTCGGGGAGAGCTCGGTCGCTACGTAGCGACCGAGCCGTGTACGTGCTCGGTCGCTAAGTAGCGACTGAGCTTAGGTGATAGCTCGGTCGCTATGTAGCGACCGAGCCGTGTACGTGCTCGATCGCTACCTAGCGACCGAGCTTTGGTGAGAGCTCGATCGCTACCTAGCGACCGAGCTTCGGTGAGAGCTCGGTCGCTACATAGCGACCGAGCCGTGTACGTGCTCGGTCAATACGTAGCGACCGAGCTTTTGTGAGAGCTCGGTCGCTACGTAGCGACCAGCTTTTGCGCTGGTTGCTACGCGGCAACCCATGCCGATTTTTACGGACTTTCAGACATTGATTCCGTTGTGACCGATTTTGACCCCAACATTACAACAAGGTAAGAGCCTGGGCTACGACAGCTGTCGGCGAGATTCCTAGTTCTAAAACCCTAAGACGGCAATAACCTAGTTGAGTCGCAGCTCGAATAACAAAAACGGAAATGTGCCTAAATCGCTCTAAGTGCTAAGTTTTCTTTGAAAAACTCTCCTTCATGCCTCTCGCCTAGGACTCCTTATATACTGGCTCCTAGG
>NW_013621252.1:0-927 GCF_000695525.1 Brassica oleracea var. oleracea
TTCACCACCCAAATATCTTACTTAAACACATTTTCTTTTGCAAACCAACAGAAAGACTAATAGAAAAATGGCCGGTGTGATGAAGTTGGCATGCTTGGTCTTGGCCTGCATGATTGTGGCAGGTCCCATCACAGCGAACGCAGCTCTGACCTGTGGCACCGTTAACAGCAACGTGGCACCGTGCATTGGCTACATAACCCAAGGTGGACCCCTTCCCGGAGCGTGCTGCACCGGTGTTAGTAAGCTTAACAGTATGGCCCGTACAACCCCGGACCGTCAGCAAGCTTGCCGTTGCCTTGAAACTGCTGCTAGAGCCTTAGGCCCTAATCTCAACGCTGGCCGTGCAGCTGGAATTCCCAAGGCATGTGGAGTCAGTGTTCCTTTCCCAATCAGCACCAATACCAACTGCAACAAGTACGTATATTAATTTGATGAACTCTCACACTCGCTCTTGAACTCTTATATTAACGGTTTTATGTTTTAATAGTTTTTTAATGTAAAGAAAATCTTACCGGTCTAACAATGTTATAAAGGAAATTTTGAGTTTTTATAATGATTCAACAAGTATACATAAAAAGGTTTGTTTAGTAGAAATTTGAGGTTCTCATGTACTATATTAACGATGTTATGTTTGATTGGGCGTGGTTGCAGCGTGAAATGAGCGACAGTGTGATGAAGCTTTAGGGGACGTTCCGAATATTATAATATGGATCAGAATATTAAATAAGATATGTTCGAATGGATGTTTTAAAAATGTTTTCTAATTTCTTTTCTTTTTTAATATGGCGATCAATATCATATATTCCTATGAACTGGTCGTTTGTACTATGTTATCGAACAACGTTATATGAAATTCAGATTTGAAGTTTATATTCTTCCGTGTTGTACCGCCTCTTCACGGAGCCTTAATATATAAAAAAAAAAAAA
>NW_013621253.1:0-564 GCF_000695525.1 Brassica oleracea var. oleracea
GAGGTCAACATCGGAAGTTTCTCTGTCTATGAATACAGAGTATTGCTCTAGAAATTCCGATGCGAGCTGTCGGAAACTCCCGATGGTGTTACGACGAAGGCGTGCGAACCATTCAAGTGCTGCTCCTTCCAGGTTTTCAACGAACAGGCGGCAGTAGCCGGCATCCTTTTTGCCGTCCTTCAGTCTAGCTCTTCCCATCGCGATGTGGAAAGCCTGAAGGTGCACTTTTGGATCGGTCGTACCATCGTACTTTGGTACTTTGATTTTTTCCGGATCAGACACCCTCATGTCCGAAATGCGATTGGTTAAAGGGGTCTTCCGAGCTCCTTCCAACAGTCGATTGATTTCGGGGGCAGCACTAGTAGCATGATGGATTTGAGACTTTACGGCCCTCACTTCTGCCGCAGTCTTGGTGATGTACTCGCGAAGATCGCGGATATCCGATGTCTTGTCAGTAGATTTCCGAGCCTGTCGGCGTTTACTGCTAGTGAACTCGGTTTGTCTTTCAGCCAGCTCCTCCTGTTCGTTCCAATAGGCGATTTCTTCCTCTTCCGTCATTGGTTT
>NW_013621253.1:804-927 GCF_000695525.1 Brassica oleracea var. oleracea
CTTTAATGTTTCTGATTTATCTCCTTTTCTTGCAGATGATCCAGATTTGTGGACAAATCCTTTTCAAGAGGGCCTTCCTGATGCGCCTCAGTACATGGATCAGCACATGGAACCAGGCCAGGA
>NW_013621254.1:0-321 GCF_000695525.1 Brassica oleracea var. oleracea
TAAACGTAACAGGTTTTACGAAAAATTACTTTCCTTATAGCAAAAAATCAAGCTGTATGATCCGACATTGGACAACTAATATAAACTTTACTTCCTCGCACCACGATGTGAAAGGTCTCATTCTTTAGCCCCGCGACTCACTGGCATCCGCTCTCATTCCGCTTGGTCATGTCCGAGCAGGAAATCACCCCGCAACTGACTCCGCACGGGCTCTGTATCGAGCTTCTTAGGCTTTATCTCCCTCGGAAACAAAGGAGAAAGGAAACAACTTCCTTACAAATAAAGGAAACATTATACGAAACTTTCATCGTATAAATTAAC
>NW_013621254.1:551-927 GCF_000695525.1 Brassica oleracea var. oleracea
TGCTCCAATAACTTGACGGCTAAACGGTAATATCGTACCACCCAAAAACGGGAATCATACGGTAAATTCGTCATAACAAAACTCAGTCCTAACAACCAAACAGTTAACGGAAAGGTTCCACTTGTCAACAATCGACCAAGTTCCATATACTACGAATCACTTTAAGCCCGCTGTGTATTATTCGTAAAATGCGGCATGTAAGGAAAACTCGTAACAGAGCTCCTATAGCTATACGGAACATCCTCAAATAGACACGAAAGAAATCTCGGTATAGGAGGATGCCTCTTTTCGGGGACAAATTTCCGCGACCCCTTGATCCTAACTCCTCGATCAAAACCAAACAGGAACAACAATTCTGGCTGCGAACATCCGTAGT
>NW_013621255.1:0-926 GCF_000695525.1 Brassica oleracea var. oleracea
GCTGTATATCAAAATATCGTCGAAGAAGACAAGTAAGAATTTTCGAAGTACCGGTTCAAAGATATGGTTCATCAGGCCTTGAAAGGTGCATGGGGCGTTGGTAAGTCCGAAAGGCATGACAAGGTATTCATAGTGGCCAGAATGGGTTTTGAATGCCGTTTTATACACATCCTCCGGTGACATCCGCAACTGATGGAAGCCGGCGCGTAAGTCCAGTTTTGAGAAGAATTTGGCGCCACCCAGCTCATCTAAGAGGTCTTCTAAGAGAGGTATAGGGTATTTATCCTTGATCGTCTGTTTGTTTAGACCTCTGTAATCGACACAAAGTCTCCATGAACCATCTTTCTTTTTCACAAGAACCACAGGAGATGCGTAGGGGCTGGAGCTGTATTGGATAATTTCTTGATCGATCATCTCACGAACCATCTTGTCAATTGCATCCTTCTGCATAGATGAGTATCGGTATGGTCGTAAGTTGACAGGGTTAGCTCCTGATTCGAGTGGGATCTTGTGATTGAAGCCTTCTCGGAATGGAGGGAGAGATGATGGTTCTTCGAAGATGTCCGTGTAGGAGCCGAGTAGTTGAGTAAGTGCTCCGTTTACATCGAGTTGTGGGTCGCTGGCTTCGATATGATAGAAGATATCTTGTGGCGTAAGTGGCTGTTGAGGGAGTATGGTGTTGTCGACTTCTCTTAAGTGGAGCAGGGCGAGCTGAGGTTCTTGCAATATTAGCTTGTTTAGGTTGCTTCCTGTGACTACTTTAGAGGAGTTCGGTGTTGTCCCTCGGAGAACATGTTTCAAACCCTTGAAGTTGAATTCCATTCGCAGGTTTAGAAAGTCCCAAAGGATAGGTCCCAAGGTAGAGAGCCATTGAACACCTAGTACCAAGTCACTACATCCCAATGGTAGTGTTCTCGTTTCTGTTT
>NW_013621256.1:0-926 GCF_000695525.1 Brassica oleracea var. oleracea
TCCTTCTTCGGGTTTTGCATCTGTGAAGTAAGGTTTTAGCCTCTGCCTATTGACTGTGAATTTCCTCCCATTCTCTTCCAAGACAACAGCTCCATAAGGTCTAACCTCTGTGATGGTGAAAGGTCCGGACCAACGAGACTTAAGCTTTCCTGGAAATAGCTTGAGTCTAGAGTTGAACAGAAGGACTTTGTCTCCAGCAGTGAAGTCTTTTGGGATTATCTTTCTGTCATGCTACGCCTTAGTTCTTTCCTTGTAGATTTTGGTGTTCTCATAGGCGTTCAACCGAATCTCGTCCAGCTCGTTCAACTGAACCATCCTCCTTTCTGCAGCGGTTTTAATGTCGAAGTTCATCAACTTCGTTGCCCAAAAACCACTGTACTCCAATTCCACAGGTAGGTGACAAGACTTTCCATAGACCAGATTAAAAGGAGTGGTGCCCAAGGGAGTCTTGTAGGCGGTTCTATACGCCCATAAGGCGTCATCAAGCTTCACAACCCAGTCTTTCCTTGTTTTGCCTACAGGTTTCTCCAAAATCCCATTGATTTCTCGGTTCGATATTTCAACCTGCCCACTTGTCTGAGGATGATAAGGTGTAGCTACCTTATGCTTTACTCCATGTTTCTTCAGCAGTTTATCGAACGTCTTGTTGATGAAGTGAGAGCCTCCATCACTAATAACCACTCTCGGGATCCCTAATCTTGGAAAAACGACTGTCTTGAACATTTTCTTGACAACACTAGAGTCATTTGTCTTGCTGGCTACTGCTTCCACCCACTTGGAGACATAATCAACCGCAACCAGGATGTACTCATTTCCATAAGAAGATGGGAAAGGGCCCATAAAATCAGTTCCCCACACATCAAAAACTTCAACTTCAATGATGAAATTTTGGGGCATCTCATTTCTCTTACTGATGTTGCCCTTCC
>NW_013621257.1:0-926 GCF_000695525.1 Brassica oleracea var. oleracea
CGGGCTGATCCACCTCTCCGTCCGTGACTCCGGCACCTTCATCACCGTCACCGGTCCCCGCTTCCGCCGTGTCCTCTGAGACCTCTATGGAGTCCCCAAGCTGTCGGACCCTTCCTTCGATCGGAGGAACCAAGGATTCGGCATGGGCACACCCGTTCATAAGACCCGACATCTCGGCGACCTCGGCAGGAAAAGAGAGGTCCTCGTTCTGCAACTTGTAGAGGGTAGCAACCGAGCCACGGCACACGCGAAAATCGCCCATGAATTCTTGAGCATCCTTAAATCTCTCGAATTCGGTGGCAAAGCAAAGCCCCCCTCCGCTTCATTTTCGCGACAATCGCTCTCCTTCCTCTCCTCTCCTCTCCGTACGGACAAGGGCTCGAGAATGGAGCTCAGCCTGTCTCCGGCTCTGTTTTTTGACCTCCTTCCGAAACCCAAAGAGTTCTCTTTCAGCCTTCTCGGCTTTGAAGTGAGAGTTGCGCGACTCCCGGAAACTTTCGTCGAGCGCCGCATTAAACACCCTCATCCCCTACACGAACTTAAGATCGGAAAACGATTCACCTTCAATCTTTCGACAAACGATTACGTCTAATTCCACTTAGAACAGACCATGCCGCAAGCTAGGACCTAACGCCGTCCACGGATCCTAGCTAGCTAGGGGGCTACCTGTTGGGGTCAAAATCGGTCACGACGGAATCGATGTCCGAAAGTCCTCAGAAAAACCGAATCTCGGTCAAGACTTCAAAAGCTGAGAAAATGAACAGCCGAAACGGATCGCCCGGCGAGCTCGGTCGCGACACGAGCCAGCTCGCCCGGCGAGCACGGCCACGTAACGCGGTTGAGTCGCCGGCGAGCACGGCCGCGTAACGTGGTTGAGTCGCCGGCGAGCTCGGCCGCGACACGGGCCAGCTCGCCCGGCGAGCACG
>NW_013621258.1:0-926 GCF_000695525.1 Brassica oleracea var. oleracea
AACTTCATTGATAGCGTCTTCTTCTTGTAAGGGCGGTTCTTCTCCAGAGACAATGCGTCCACGAGGTGTAATTTTTATCCCGGAAGTTCGAAGCCGAGGATAAGGAAGGAAGTTAACTTGCTCGGCTTGTGAAGCTAAAATGAAAGGCTCAAATTTGTTGTATCTTCTCCCAAAATTGACATCCACAACACCAAATTTGTTATATCGAATCCCTCGGTTCACAACAGGATCAAATCATTCACATTTGAAGAAGACGCATTTTAGCTTCAATAACCCCGGAAATTCCACTTCAATAATCTCCTGCAAGATCCCGTAAAAGACAGTTTCACCTTTCACACATATTCCGTAGTTACTCGTTGCCCGATGTCTCCCATACTCGTATGTGTGAAAGGTAAATCCTCGTGTGAAATACATAGGTGATGTGGTGACCTTTGCAACTGGACCTTGAACCAATTCGTCAAACCATACGGGATAATAACGATCGTCATAATCAACCTGCAAAAAGTAGATATTCTTAATTAATATTGAAGTATCAAAACACTTACTTAATTAATCAATGTATGAGATATATTACGTACCTGTGATTTTAACCACTTGACAAAGTGCTTATCTTTACGTGTGTCCACATCAGTTGCAGATATTCCTGATATTGTCTCTTTAACTTGAGATACAAACATGCTGCAAATTAAACAAATAATCAAGTCATACATGATTAACTTCAATTCATATAATTAACATTCACAAAAATATTTACCTTTCAAAGTAACGGGTCACTGCATCCTCGCAGTTGAGCAGAATATAAGTGTGGGCACTATGTTTATCCTCTTCACATGACCACCATACTTCTTTCGTTTTACCACCAAATCGTGCAATTTCGCCGAAAATGTTAGGAACACCATCAATTGGATATGATGTCGGTACTCCAC
>NW_013621259.1:0-926 GCF_000695525.1 Brassica oleracea var. oleracea
TAGGTGTAAGGACCATTCTTGGCAGATAGATCTTACCCCCCACATGATTACCAGTAATGACTTTTGCTTCAATGATATGAGTTCCCAGTTGTGTTACCTGCAATCTAGTTCCATTGACCAAACCACATTTCTGGTCAATGTTTCTTAGAAGCATAACTGGAACCCCTTTCCTTAGCTTCAGAACATGGTTGGGCACTCCTGCACACTTAATCGAGTTAAGGAATTCAACTGTGACATCTTCATCTCTTTTATCACTGAAATCTGATTCACAGATTTTATCAGAGCTATAATATGTCTGTAAATCACCCGGAAGAAGATCCATGATGTGATTGTTGACCTCATTGACAACATCATTTGTGGGACATAATATAGCACGATCTTTGAAAAAAACTCATCCTCCATATGCTCTATCAGTGACGGATACGTGGCATTAGTGATTGACGTGATTGGATCAAGTGAATCCATGAGCAGCATGTCATCTGGTATATCAATCACTGCTTCACCATCATTGGGTTCAGATAACTTCCCATCGCCTAATTTTAGAATCCATTCGGAGAATTCTTTGATGGATTCAGCTTCTGCTGGGTCTGAATCAACAGTTAGCCGCATATTCTTTGTTAAACTAAGCACCTTGCAAGATTTCCACAGCACAGAAGAAGTGAGAGAAGCTTGCACCATTTTTTGCCTGCTACCCCTATGAATTACTGGGAGCACTTGGCGAAAGTCACCTCCAAAAACAATAGTCTTACCACCAAATGGCCTATTGTAGTTAGGAGCCTTTGCTGCTCGTAAAACATTTTTCAAACTTCTATCTAGAGCTTCAAAACAATGTTTGTGCAACATTGGTGCCTCATCCCAAATGATCAACTTAGCTTTCAATAACAATTCAGCTATCTCGCTATTTGTGGTAAATGAGCAAGTGGAAC
>NW_013621260.1:0-926 GCF_000695525.1 Brassica oleracea var. oleracea
CCGGAACAAAACCATTTAAGTTCCCCAATTACCTAACCAAACACCCGGGGTTCACTGAGCTAATACAAGATGCATGGATTCAAGCTGGAAACGAGTGTCAAACATTGATGCAACTGTGCTGGAAGCTCAAACTGATCAAAACTGATTTGAAAATTCTAAACAAAGATAACTATTCAAATATACAGGAGAGAGTGAGAGAAACTAACAGTTTATTGCAACTTGCGCAGGTACATGCCTTGCAGGATCCTAATCCAATTACTTTTCAGACTGAACGTGACTTGCACCAGAGATGGAACTTCCTCCGAGAGATCGAGGAGCTCTATTTCAGGCAAAAATCGAGGATAAATTGGTTAAAAGAAGAGGACTTAAACACTACTTACTTCCACCGAATCTGTCAAACCAGAGCATGCTACAATGCTATCAGAGCTTTCCTAGTTGGAAATGATACCTGGATTACAGACCCACATGAAATGAGTGATCATGCTCTCAGCCACTTTCAGTCAGTCCTAAGCCCGTTGAACTATCACCCGCCAAGCATCTTATCTCCCCCAGTCTGGTTTGCGGATCTCACTGGCTTCTCATTCCCAAATCACCTGCTTCAGTTGATGTTATCCATCCCCACGGCAGAGGAGGTAAAGACTGTCTTTTTCAGACTAAATCCCAACAAGGCTTCGGGTCCGGATGGACTAACATCAGCATTCTTCAAAGCGACATGGGAATTCATTGGACCTGAATTAGCGACATCAGTCAGGAATTTCTTTGCATCAAACTTCCTGCCTGCAACGGTAAATTCCACCATCCTCACGCTCGTGCCAAAATTCCCTGGAGCAACAAAGATTAGTGATTTCAGACCGATATCATGCCTTAATACCATCTACAAAGTCATCTCAAGACTCTTGGTAAAGAGGTTGAAGCCAGTTCTGCCC
>NW_013621261.1:0-926 GCF_000695525.1 Brassica oleracea var. oleracea
CCATTATTATTTATTATAATCGACGGTGTGAATTTCGGTTCCCACATATATTTCTCCAGAGAATGAAATGAAAGATGACCTTGAGATATTAAAAACGGCTTGTTCCAAGGTCACAGGAGAAAATTTAAAATAGATGCAATATATTGATATGTCTGGCAGGACAAAAACGACTTGAGTTGCATCTTGATATTTAGAAGTCCCTGGAGAGTTAAAGATGCTCTCGGGAATGTATAAAACTCTGGAAGAGTTAGAACAAGTCGTATATAGGGTATCTTGAACCGGTAACTAGTGATATTTTTATGGCACAGTTTGATGATTGCCATAAGGATGAGTTTCCAGTGTTAGGGGGAAGAATTAGAAAAATTCCCAGTGCCATAAACATGTGAACATAGTCGTTGTTAGACCTTGACTCCCCTATGAATTAATGAGAGCTGGAAATTCAGAAAATTGTGCATTTGCATAATTTGGCAAACCAGTTACCAAATGTGTTCACAGATACGACATGATATACCCGCTGAAAATGTTCCATCAAGAGTTGATGTTCCTAAAGAACAAACTGATGGTAAGAAAATGAATGAGCCTAGGGTTCAGTTAAAGAGGGGGAGACTAGCGGGTTCTAAAGATAAATATCCCCGAAAAAAGTTTTTGAGCAAAGCAGAAAGGTTCGGAAAGGACCTGATATTGAAAGATATCTGAAAGAAGACATAAGTGGAAAGGTTCCAGAAAAACCTGATATTGAAAGATGTCTGAAAGAAGGCATAAGTGGAAAGGTTCCAGAAGAACCTTATACTGAAAATGTCTGAAAGAAGACATAGATGAAAAGGTTCAAGATGAACCAAATAAAGATGATCCAGATGACGAAAAAGGAACATAAAAGTTTGAGATTTCCATCAACTACGCACTTGATGAAAAGTAATAGATAAAAG
>NW_013621262.1:0-926 GCF_000695525.1 Brassica oleracea var. oleracea
TACAGATATGGCGAGAGGGAGCATCCTTGACGAATGCCTCTAGCACTAGTGAAAAACCCCTCCAGACTCCCATTCACTACCACTGAGAACACAGCTGTAGATATACATAGTCTGATCCACTGAATAAACTGAGGAGGCAGTCCCATTGCTTGTAAAACTGATGTGATGAAAGACCACTTGACTGTATCAAAAGCCTTCGAGATATCGAACTTGATGGCGCATTTCTCTTTGTTTGTGGTCTTATGATAACCAGTAACAAGCTCAGAAGCGACTAAGACGTTTTCCAGAAGTAAACGCTCAGTGATAAATGCACACTGATTAGCTTCAACTGCTGCAGGGAAAATTATCTTCAGTCTATTGGCTAAGACTTTAGAGATCACCTTGTAGAGAAGGTTGCAGCACGCGATGGACCGGTAATCCTTCATAGTCTGAGCAGTAGTTGTCTTAGGTATCAAGGAGAATATAGTGGCATTCACTCCTGTAGGCATAAACCCGAATAAGAAGAAAGACTGGATCGCCACGATGAAGTCCCTTCCAATGACTGGCCACGCTGCAATAAAAAATTCTTTGGTGAAACCGTCAGGCCCAGAAACTTTATCATTTGGGAGAGAGCGGAGCTCTTGCTGTATTTCTGCAGCAGTGACCGGCCGAACTAAACAAGCTGAATCGTCCCGAGAGCACCTATATGTTAGCAGCTCTTGTAGAGCATCAACAGTAATGTCCTCAGTAGTCGGATCTTGTCTTTGCAGAAGCGATTGAAAATGAGAAACTGCTTCTTTTTTAATATCTGACAATGTTGTGAGCACTTCTCCCTGCGCTGTCACCAAACTCCTGATCGTGTTTTTAGCTATTTTCGTCTGAACCATATTGTGGAAAAATGTTGTATTCTGATCTCCTGCCGTAAGCCATCGGACACATGACTTCTG
>NW_013621263.1:0-925 GCF_000695525.1 Brassica oleracea var. oleracea
TTTGACCTGCTACGTTCTTCCCCAGAAGCACTAATGTCGCTGCTCTTCCTCCTATGTCCTGGCTTCTTTCTCCTACTTCTGCTTCTTTTCTTCTTCTTACTTCTTCGTCCCTCGTCGGAACCATCGCCTGAGAGCTTCTTCCGCCTGTTGATCTTTGACTTGGTGTGTTGTTCATCACCAGAAGAGGAAGCACTAATCTCAGATGCATCGCTGCTCTCATCAGAATCACTGTATCTTCTCTTTTTCCTAATACTTGTGCTTTTCTTCCTATCTTCCTCATCGGAATCACTCTCTTCAGATTCACCATAGCTATCATAAGATCTCCTAGACCTCTTACTCTTAATCTTCCTTCTACTACGTTGTCTCCTATCTTCCTTATCAGAATCACTCTCACTCTCTACAGATTCGCTATCGCTATCATAAGATCTCATCCCTCTACGCTTCCTAGATCGGTCAGTTTCAGATTGCGACTTACCGGAATCAGATTCGCCTTTCGCTTTCGTCAGGTTATCATCATCATCATCACCATTGGCGTTCTCATCCTCGTTCGGATCTCTCGGTGGACTCGGCGTGTTGTTCCAGATGCAGAACCTACCAGTGTTCCTCATCTTGATCCGTTTGAGCCTCCGGTACTCCTGGTAGCTCAGCCCCTTCAGCTCTTCGTCCGATTCCGATCCTCTACGCCGACCTTCATAAACTTCCCCTTGATTCTCCGTGAACCAGCTCGGAGGAGGCGACATCTTGATCCCTAGGGGCTAGGGCGACGACGAGATTATCTTTTCCCCAAATTATTTCTAGTGAAATTTATTTGGATTTTAACAGACTACGACTCGACGAAAATAAAAAAATGGAATTAAGGGTTTACAAAAGATCAAATATCCAAAATAGCACATTTCTAAGTTTATATCATAAAAATAGCATTCAA
>NW_013621264.1:0-925 GCF_000695525.1 Brassica oleracea var. oleracea
GTACATGAAGCACTTGCAGGTAATTATAATTTTATAATATATATACACATGTTATGAAATGTTATTAATTTGATTACTTTTACAATATACAGCAATCGGAGCATTTTTCAGAGATCTTAGCACACGTACGTTCAAGGAAGAAATCATCGAACAACTTCATCAGAACATTCCGATCATATTGTGCAACCTGGAGAAGATATTTCCTCCTTCATTTTTTGACGTCATGGAGCATCTAGTTGTCCACCTACCGTATGAAGCATTGCTTCGTGGACCTGTTCACAACGGATGGATGTATCCGTATGAGCGACAGATGAAACATTTGAAGGGGAAAGCAAGAAATCTTGCAAAGGTGGAAGGTTCAATAGTTGCGGGGAGTTTGACAGCCGAAACATCTAACTTCACATCATACTACTTTGCTCCAACTGTTCGTACGAGAAAAAGAGTTCCTAGAAGATATGATGATGGTGGAGTACCGACATCATATCCAATTGACGGTGTTCCTGACATTTTCTGCGAAATTGGACGGTTTGGTTGGTAAAACGAAAGAAGTATGGTGGTCATGTGAAGAGGATAAACATAGTGCCCACACTTATATTCTGCTCAACTGCGAGGATGCAGTGACCCGTTACTTTGAAAGGTAAATATTTTTGTGAATGTTAATTATATGAATTGAAGTTAATTATGTATGACTTGATTATTTGTTTAATTTGCAGCATGTTTGTATCTCAAGTTGAAGAAGCAATACCAGGAATATCTGCAACTGATGTGGACACACGTAAAGATAAGCGCTTTGTCAAGTGGTTAAAATCACAGGTACATAATATATCTCATACATTGATGAATTAATTAAGTGTTTTGATACTTCAATATTAATTAAAAATATCTGCTTTTTGCAGGTTGATTATGACGATCCTTATTATCCCGT
>NW_013621265.1:0-925 GCF_000695525.1 Brassica oleracea var. oleracea
AAAAAAAATGAATTTAATTTAGTTTAAAAAAGAAGAAGAAATTAACCTATTTAATTAACCTATTTACGATCTTGACATCTTGTGAACCAACAGATCCAACCAAATTCATTACATTATTGAACATGCTCATACACATATTTTTATTGATTTTTCATACAAAAGAGAGACTTGATTGCTTCTCCCGAAATAAAACACATATACTCAACTAATCCAAAAACTCTTATTTAGTACTACATGCAGTTCTTGATATTAGTTGAACCATGAAACTACTTAAACATTGTTGAAACTCTCGTAAGTAAGCGCACACATTTATGCTCCAGAGACGGCACAATAAGCGTGAAGAGTAGAACGAGGTCTACGACCAGCCTCAGTGTGATAGAAACTCATCAAGTCAACGTAAGTGAATGATTTGAAGAGACGTGGGTGCTTCTCGTCCACAAGCTCTTTTGGTGGTTCGATGATGTAATCTCCGTTTGGAGTCGAGAACAATGCTATTGAATACCTTGTCTTCTTTCTTTCCGTTACTCTTACTCTATGAAACGGACGAGATAGTCTACCATTCATAAGTGCCTGCAAAAAAATAATAATAAAAAAACCAACACAAGATTCATGATGAGAAGAAAACATAATGTTAATGTATAAACACTTTAGTAACGTCGACATGCATTTGTGAAAGTGATAAGAAATAATAAAAAGGTGAATTATGTAATATTTATATCATAAAGTTATGAATATGTATATCATAAAGTTATAATATATATCATAAAAAAGTTATGATTATTATGATGATCGCAATTAAGATATTATGGTGCATCCCATTTAAAAATAAAATAAGTTAGAACTTACATATAGAGAATCTCCAGCCATAACAACGAAAGAGTTATGAGATGGTTTTAACCTGATCCACTTTTCATCTTTGGTTAAC
>NW_013621266.1:0-925 GCF_000695525.1 Brassica oleracea var. oleracea
ATTTAGGACCCGAAATAGACCCGAAGTACCCGAATTGGACCCGAAAAATCTAAAAATACCCGAAAACCGCAAAAATACCCAAAAATTTATCCAAAATCAGACCCAAAAACCCAAAACATACCCGAATTATATTTTCTAAAAATCTAAAAATTTACCCGAAAACTACAATTATACCCGAAAACCGGAACCCAAAACTTTTAAAAAATCTGAAATACCAAAAATATACTCAATCACCCAAATACATACAATTATTTGCGGGTACTTCGGGTACCCGAACGGGTCTCGGGTAGGACCCGGACCCGAACCGAGACCCACGGGTCCAAAAAAAGAAGACCCAATAGATACTTAGCATGGACCCGGACCCGGACCGGAACCTGTATTTTCGGGTCGGTTCCGGTTCGGGTCTTCGGGTCCGGGTAAAATGCCCAGGCCTACAACAATCGATCGATCCGGAAAAGATGGCCGATCTCCTTGGCCAGGTAAGTACAATTTTAGCAAAATTATCTTTGATTTTCAAATATTAAGTATATAACTATTCTTTTGAATTTTTTTTAATTGTATTTTTGATTAAATTATTGTATTATAATGGTTATGTAAATATTTTTTTGTGATGTTTGAATTTGTGCTGTTAGTATACTTAACCTAGATGATATTGATGTTTAACAATTTTTTTTTTTTAGAAATAGAAAATAATGATATATTAAAACGTATCTAATACTTGTTAAATGATAGTATAATGTAAATTACATCCATTATTTGAAAATAACCATTTGTTGTTTTTATTTTTTTTAATCAGAAATTATTTTTATTTAAAAACATTATTCATATATAATATAATAGTTTAAGTTTGGAAGATTAATCTATATATATAAATTGTCTATATTTAAAAAAAAATAATTTAAGATATTATATATTGAGTAACTGA
>NW_013621267.1:0-925 GCF_000695525.1 Brassica oleracea var. oleracea
CAAGTCATCGAGCCGATGACGTTCAGTCAGTTGTCTCGACGACCAAAAGTAGTCTAGAGCCAAGCCGATCGTCGGCTCGCAAGTCGACGAGCCGACTTTCTTTGTTGTAATCATGTGCCTGGATAATTGTCTTGCAGGCCTTTTGGGAAGGCTAAGCCCATACCCAACAGATTGTGGGAACCGAAATTCGCACTGTCGATTTCCGTTTAAATAAGGAAACTAGGAAAACCCTAATTTCCCAGAGGTCCCACACGCCAAGCAATCAGAACACGAAACGAGAACAGTAATAAAATAAGGTAACTACCTGCTAATACCACACTCCAAGCAATCAGAACACGAAATGAGAACAGTAATAAAATAAGAAATCGAAAAAAGGAGAGCAAGGTAGTTCTTATCTCCTCGAGAAGTCGAAAATTCACGACGTTCGGTGAGCTCTACGCGCCTAAATGGGCCGACCTAGGCCCATCTAGGTCTAATGATGACTCCTCGGGGTGCGATGCGCTCCTCTATCTATAAATACTCCTCTCGCGTCTCATTTTCTCCACTTTTCACCCAGCTCAGGAACTTTCTCTCTCTTACTTTCCGCTTCTCTCTCTAACTTTGTAGTCTTAGCTTTGAGGATGTCGTCGGGCGGTAGCGGTAAGCTTTCTAGGGCTCAGAAAGGGAAAGCCGTGGCGAGAGCAACCGAGTCAAGTCCTGCACATGTCGTTGTGTCGAACTCTCCTTCTGATTTTGAGACGATTCATCGTGAAGCCATGATGGATACAGAGAACATGGACACGCCTCAACGAGTCCTCGTTGCTGACTCAGCGCGTCAGCTCCGCGAAGAGAGAGAGAGTGCGACATTAATATTGAGAGACGGTCAGGATGGAGCGAGCGATGGAGAGGTTTCTCTTCCTGATTTCGTTCCGTGTTGTTATCACCC
>NW_013621269.1:0-924 GCF_000695525.1 Brassica oleracea var. oleracea
CCAATCACGTTCTTGTAAGCAACGGACAAGAGGTTCCTCTCTTCCACAGTAAGCTCCTCGGAGTCAACAGTCTTGGCAACTTTCTCCATGAACTCAACCATCTCCTCGTAACGTTCGGCTTGCTCGGCTAACTTGGCCAAGTACACATTCTCTTCCCGAGCAGACGACATCGTTTCGTATCACACCCTTGTTAGAGATCCTGCTTTCAAAAACACGTTTCATGAACTTTACTGTAACTATGCTAAAATCAATAGTATATATTAATTTAGAGATGAGAATGTGGTTTACACATTAGAGTTTGGTTTAGTTATAACCGGTTTGTACCGGCTATATTATAATTATATTATATATATAATCACTATATTTTAAATCCTCTAGAGTTCGTCTTCCTCACGAGAGATTCAAACCTCAAAATCTACTAAAATCATATTCGTACAGATCAAACATCAGTACCAAGCAATCGAAGATGAAACGAACAGTAGAGGTCAACATAGACAAAATCTAGCGAGATAAACACGAAAATCGATGGAAATCATCCGTGAATATGGCCAGATCTCGAAATAAGAGCGAGCACAGACAAGAAAACCAACAACAGAGTTAACGAAACGATAACAACAACGAGCAACGGAGAAAGCTACGAGCGGCGCAAGGTCAGATCTGGAGGAGCTTACCGAGGGGGATTTTTGGAATTAGGGTTTGTCGAATTGGAAGCACGAGACGCGAAATGAGAGAAGAAATAACGGGGAAAAAGGGCAGAAGATGGGCTTTGAGTTTTGGAGAAAACGCCCAATCAGAGTACGACAAGTGTCTAACGCTGTTGACCCGTCAAAGACTTTAATTTCGTGATAAAATTGGATATATTGGGCCCTGATTTCCCGTGATTTGTCGGTGTCATTGATTGATTTTTTTTTTTTTTTTTTTTTT
>NW_013621270.1:0-924 GCF_000695525.1 Brassica oleracea var. oleracea
GCGGGTGCGCGGATCAATCTCTAGTCTCTCTTATTAAAGTAGTACTACTTTTAATAAGTGTTTGTAAACATGGATAGCAGTAAAAAAAAGAATATAATATTGTTTGGAAAAATGGATAGTAGTATATTAAGAAAAGAAAAAAGTAATAGGCTTATGTTATTAAGAAAAATTGGAAGTTCATTATATTATGAGAACTATATATCTCGCCCAACCGTAAAATATACGAAAATTGTCCACTCTAATTAACTAAAAACATATTTTGTCTAAAATAATCATAAAATAAAATTTAAACTTTATATACATATTTCAAATGAAAATATTAATTTAAAATTGATTTATATCAAAATTTATTCAAAAATATACATATATTCAAAAATTGATTTTTTACTAAAATATTTTCCAATAACCATTATAAAAAACATTTTAAATATATATAAGATAATTACAATATAAATCTCAATTTTAAACACCAACTTAAATTATGGTTTTATATTTCATATTAAGTTTTAAAATTATAATATACATATTAAGTTTCAAAATTATAATATATAAGATTATTTATATGATGGTACGTATAAAATACTATTAATTATATGATTACTTATATGATGGTACATATAAACTACATTAATTATATGATGACACATATATGATATATAATAGTGACACAAAAAATAAATAGCAAAATATTTTTGGAAAAATAATATATGGAATATTATGTTATACTTGAAAAAAATAACATTTAATAGAAAATATATAACACTGTCTACTTACAACAAATATATATGTGTATATAAAAGATAAAGTAAACATTCATGCGGGTGCGCGGATCAAAATCTAGTCTCATGTATATTAAAAAAAAACATTACAACATTTAAAGTAGCCATGTATCATCACCACAATGAGTCTTACAATCCTTAGAGA
>NW_013621271.1:0-924 GCF_000695525.1 Brassica oleracea var. oleracea
TCCTGGAATGGATTGAAATCCATTTTCAAAGTCAAGGAGAGAGGAGAAAGAGGAGACAAAGGAGAGAGAGGAGACAAAGGAGACAGAGGAGGCAGAGGAGAAATAGGTGAAAGAGGTGAAAGAGGAGACACAAGCGAATGAGAAGAAACAGGGGAAAGAGGAAAAGGAATGAGAAGGCGCATTCATCTGTTGGAGAATGAACTAGAAGACACAGTTTATAAAACGTTCAAGAAAATGAAGGAGAGAGATTTCGCATTCAACACACACAACCAACACGTCTATGTAACCAACACACACAACTCGCATTCAACACACACAACCAATATGACTTGACATATATCTAACAACAAACAACTAACAAACAATGCTTTATTTTCACACCATCAATTCTATTTATTACGGTGACACAACCATAACCCAACACTAAAGCAACCATTAAGTAACCTAACTACCAGTCAGACAGAAGCTACACCATTTTATTACAGACCAGATAAAAGAGAGAAAGACTAACCTTTGATGCTGCGTATTCCTCTGTCAAATGACCCATGCTTAAGCACGTTTGATCCAACCATCTAAACACACAAAGACTGAACACATTAACCCATTTTCTTTAATTCTGAAACAAAGACTGAGACTTTAATTCTTTTCTTTTCAGTACACAACACAGAAGCTATTTTATCTAAGACAGAAGAGGATTAAGAAGCAAACACTAACCTCAGATTCCACAGAACATATCAAACGCGATTTGATCCCTTCATCTCAGCACGCAAAAGACAGAACCAAAAGACACAAACAAATAATAAAATTAATCACCACAGAGAAGCCCAATCAAAACCAATAAACAAAACGAGATTGAAATAATATATTTGAACCAGCTGACATGTATGACTGAAGAACATGGAACATAAGCTTTACCTGAGCGAT
>NW_013621272.1:0-924 GCF_000695525.1 Brassica oleracea var. oleracea
CTATTTACTTAATATCTATATTTTACATTTTAAGATTGATGTTTAATTTTTAATATACTCTTTTCATATTTTAAAAATTGTACATTTACTTATTCTAATTTTTTTGCTTTATATCAAATGATAAATTATGATAGATGTTTAATGTAATATTTCTATTTCTTATATTGTATATTTCCTTTTTATTTATTTTTTTCTTATATTATATATTTACTTATTATTTCTTTTTCTTTATATGTAAACTTTTTTTATTTTTTTTATTAATTTCACGTGTCATCTTTTAGAAGAAGTTTTTATTCGCTGATGTGGACGCTGCCTTAAAAGCTCCCTTTTATTAGTATAGTTCCTATATTTTATATTTAGTTATTTTAATATTATAATAGATGTTTAATCTAATAATTTTATGTTGTATATTTACTTATTATTTATTGAACTATACATTTTTCAGATATATGCTTAATTTAGTTTTTCCATTTTTAATATTGTATATTTACTTACTGTTTATCTTTCTTATTTTGTATATTTATTTATTCTAAATTTTTATTCTAATTTTTTTGATTTTATATCAATGATAATATTACGGTAAATATTTAATGTAATATTTTTATTTATTATATACTATATTTACTTAATATTTAGTTTTTCTTATATTTAATATTTATTTATTATAATATTACGATAATTGTATAATATAATATTTTTATTTTTTTATATTGTGTATTTAGTTATTATTTATTTTACTATACATTTTTGAGATAGATTTTTAATTTAGTTTTTTTTTTCATTTCTTAATTGTATCAAAAGATAAATTATGATTGATGTTTAATGTAATTATAATAGATGTTTAATGTAATATTTATATTTCTTATATTGTATATATTTTTTTCCTATATTGTATATTTACTTATTATTTTTAATGTAATATTT
>NW_013621273.1:0-139 GCF_000695525.1 Brassica oleracea var. oleracea
TATACTGAAGCCTAAACTTTTTAGTGTTGTTTTAAATTTTCTAACCATATTATACGTTTGTATTAATGTATGTTAAACACTCTTTCATGGTTTATGAGAATCGTTATAATTTTTTATCAATTTATTGAGTAAAACTTCA
>NW_013621273.1:304-554 GCF_000695525.1 Brassica oleracea var. oleracea
CCCTACGAAAATATTGAGTTTTTGGTAAATGCTTTATATACTGAAGCCTATAATCTTTAGCATTATTTTAAAATTTATAACCACATTCTCAATTTGTATCAATGTTATTTAACTCTCTTTCATGGTACATGAGCATCTTTCTAATTTTATATCAATTAATTTTGTAAAACTTCATGTAATCCCTAAATTAGTGGACTAATCATTATAAAATCGTTATTTTCTAGAGAAACATAGACAACAAAGGTTCAAA
>NW_013621273.1:605-924 GCF_000695525.1 Brassica oleracea var. oleracea
AATATTGTTATATTTTTAAATTTTTTCAAAATCTATGTATATACCCCTACGAAATATTGAGTTTAACGTTTAACGCTCTATATACTGAAGCCTAAACTTTTTAGTGTTGTTTTAAATTTCTAACCACATTATACATTTGTATTAATGTATGTTAAACTCTATTTCATGGTATATGGGAAACGTTATAATTTTATATCAATTTATTGACTAAAACTTCATATTACTCCCTAAATAAGTGGAATAACCACTGTAAAATCGTCTTTTTCTTGAATAACGGAGACAACAACGGCTCCAAACCTATTTAAACATCATCATATGT
>NW_013621274.1:0-924 GCF_000695525.1 Brassica oleracea var. oleracea
GAGGCAATGGCTCCCGCAGAAGTGAATGTGACGAGTCTACGCCGATCGCGAATGCCACAAAACGCCGAACTCAACCGCGATATGCTGCTTGACGCACTCGACGACATCGAGGAAAAGCGCGACCAAGCATTACTCCGTATCCAGAATTACCAGCATCAAATCGAGAGCTACTACAACAAAAAGGTCAAATCACGTCCCCTCGAAATGGGCGACTTTGTCTTAAGAAAGGTTTTCGAAAATACAAAGGAGTGGAAAGCCGGCAAGCTCGGAGCCAACTGGGAAGGACCATACAAGATAGTCGAAGTCATCAAACCAGGAGTATACCGTCTCGAGACTTCAACAGGCGAAGCAGTACCGAGAGCTTGGAACTCCAAACATCTCCTCCTCTTCTATCCTTAGTCGAGACGAACTCCTCACCGAGTAAATGCGCACAAAGGCCACTTTTACTCGATCTCATAAAAAGGTGAAAGAACGACCAACGGTCACGTTCTCTCGCTTAAAAAAAACAAAAAACGAGTAAATGCGCCTCTAAGGCCACTTTTACTCACAATCTAAGAACTACGAATGGCTTGATTCCCACAAAGGGATACGTAGGCAGCCCAAAAGAAAAAGGGGTTCAGCCGGAAAAAAAAAAAACAAACCTCCTCCCCGAGGAATCGATCTCTGAAGGAGACGATCACTTAAGCGATGCCTACACGAGCATGCCCCGGCTTCTCGAACAAGCGTATCGGTACTCGCATCCCACGTTGGATTTTAAACCAACACGGCCGAGACAATGACTCCAACTCACCCTGTAATTTACTAAGTAAGGTCTGGCCCACCGAACGCTTGAAAATTACCTTAGGATCGATTTGGAACCGTCAACGTCGAGAACTCGTAATTAACGACGAAACTCAAATGACGAACGATCGCGAGTCAAAGAGA
>NW_013621275.1:0-924 GCF_000695525.1 Brassica oleracea var. oleracea
GTGAATTTCAATATACACAAAGAACTCAGTGAGCAAGACAATCATAAAGATCAATGTTTAATGTGTGGCAACCTTTTGCTCTCTTCCTTACTTGTACTTCCAAGATATCAGATTCAAGATTTTCAAACCGAGAAGAAGAATTTAATCTCTATATTTTCGAGCTCCGTCGCCAAATCAATAACAGAAACTCACTGTCAATGCAGTTATGAACTCAAGCAGAGGAACATAGCAAACCTGGGAATCAAGCAGCAACATATCGACTCCCATGAGTTCGCCACCGCGTCGGATGTTCCTGGCCTCCCAATAACAGAGCAACCGCACTTGAACGGTGGAAGAGCATTAGCCATACTGGAAATAAAATAACTGGTTTTGGAATACGAAAGAAGGAGATGATTCTCATAGCATGCAAGCATACCTTTTTATAGTCGAAATTCCACTGCCTTTCACGAGTTAAGATCGCATTCAAGAGAGATCATGGGTATGTATTTAAGAAAGAGTTGAAGAGGGGTAATCTGTAACCGGTATCACTGCGGATTGATAAGGAAGAAGATGAAACGCTCGCTCTTGGAACACAGGTTAAGCCTCGATCTCCAATGGCGGAGAAGTACGGTTCAACCCTAATTGCAAAACGACAGTTAATATGCGTTTAAACTTAGACATACTGGATTCGGGCTGGACCAATTTTTAGAATATAAGGCCCGTAAAAACGAACCCATAAGCCGACCAAAATTAATGAAACGCTGCGGATCAGTGTACAGGACACGTGTCGAGCTGTCTGAAGCCGATTTTCTGACCTGGCGTCCGACGTGTCACAACCTGGAGAGAAATAACATATTTATATAATAATGTTATGAACCATTTAAGTGAATGCCATAATCAAAGGCGGTTTAGACTTTTCCTTTTCTCATGGTTTTCCTTTTCCTT
>NW_013621276.1:0-924 GCF_000695525.1 Brassica oleracea var. oleracea
GCGGGTGCGCGGATCAATCTCTAGTCTCTCTTATTAAAGTAGTACTATTTTTAAGAAGTGTTTGTAAACATGGATAGCAGTAAAAAAAAAGAATATAATATTGTTTGAAAAAATGGATAGCAGTATATTAAGAAAAGAAAAAGTAATAGGCTTATGTTATTAAGAAAAATTGAAAGTTCATTATATTATGAGAACTATATATCTTGCCCAGCCGTAAAATATACGAAAATTGTCCACTCAAATTAACTAAAAACATATTTTGTCTAAAATAATCATAAAATAAAATTTAAACTTTATATACATATTTCAAATGAAAATATTAATTTAAAATTGATTTATATCAAAATTTATTCAAAAATATACATATATTCAAAAATTGATTTTTTACTAAAATATTTTCCAATAACCATTATAAAAAACATTTTAAATATATATAAGATAATTACAATATAAATCTCAATTTTAAACACCAACTTAAATTATGGTTTTATATTTCATATTAAGTTTTAAAATTATAATATACTTATTAAGTTTCAAAATTATAATATATATGATTATTTATATGATGGTACGTATAAAATAATATTAATTATATGATTACTTATATGATGGTACATATAAACTACATTAATTATATGATGACACATATATGATATATAATAGTGACACAAAAAATAAATAGCAAAATATTTTTGGAAAAATAATATATGGAATATTATGTTATACTTGAAAAAAATAACATTTAATAGAAAATATATAACACTGTCTACTTACAACAAATATATATGTGTATATAAAAGATAAAGTAAACATCCATGCGGGTGCGCGGATCAAAATCTAGTCTCATATATATTAAAAAAAAATATTACAACATTTGAAGTAGCCATGTATCATCACCACAATGAGTCTTACAATCCTTAGAGA
>NW_013621277.1:0-924 GCF_000695525.1 Brassica oleracea var. oleracea
ATTCAAAAGAGAACCCAAAGGAGGACCTTTCTGAGGCCTGACAGGTTGGAAGCATGCCAAGAAGAGTCCTACTTGTTTTCGTCGTAAAATCTCAACGGAAACTCCGATTGAGACGAAACAAAAAGCGTTTCGATGAGGATTCAAAAGAGAACCCAAAGGAGGACCTTGAGGATTCAAAAGAGAATGCAATGGAGGACCCTTTTTAGGCCTGATAGGTCGCTATGTAGCGAGTGGATAGTTGGCTTGAGCTCGGTCGCTACGTAGCGACCGAGCCGTGTGCGTGCTCGGTCGCTTCGTAGCGACCGAGCTGTGTGAAGGCTCGGTCGCTACGTAGCGATCGAGCTGTGTGCGTGCTCGGTCGCTACGTAGCGACCGAGCTGTGTGAAGGCTCGGTCGCTACGTAGCGACCGAGCTGTGTGAAGGCTCGGTCGCTACGTAGCGACCGAGCTGTGTGAAGGCTCGGTCGCTACGTAGCGACCGAGCTGTGTGAAGGCTCGGTCGCTACGTAGCGACCGAGCCGTGTGCGTGCTCGGTCGCTGCGTAGTGACCGAGCTGTGTAATCGATTTGTTGCGCTTCCTTTTTCCGCGATTAACCTAGGGGTTTTTGCGGTTTTCGGGAGAACAAGTTTTACCCTTCCGAAATATTTTCGGAAAACGTGTTTTTTAAAACCCTTACGCATTGAGATTTCTTTTGTTCGGTAATGAGCAAAACTTACGGGGTTTGATAAGATTTATTGTTTCCCTTTATGTTTAAAAAGAGAAATCGCGAGCTCCTTTCATTGCACTTGCGGTGGCGAAAAGTCGCAAAAGGTTTTTCGATTTCCTCAAGAACTGTGGCGTTTGTATAGGCATTGGCCATAGGCGCAGTGGCGGCTGTAGTTTTCTTACCAGCGTTGTTGCGAACTGTGATTTTCTCTTTCGTAT
>NW_013621278.1:0-924 GCF_000695525.1 Brassica oleracea var. oleracea
TTAAAGATACTAAAGAAAGATATTATAAGATAAAATATTAATTTTTTTTTAAAAAAATTCAAATAAAAACGAATTATAAAAATCTACAAGTACAAAAAATTATTTAATAAAAATCAAATAGAAAAACTAACTATAAAATAAGTGATATTCCTTTTTTTAAAACCTAAGTAAAAAAAAATGTAAAAGTATTCTTATTATTTTCATATAAATAACTAACTTTCTTTTTTAACCGATAAATGTATGCTACAAAAATATAAACCAAAATAAATATTATTTTCACATCTATATTTAGGTTTAAAATTCCTCATATTATTTTCACAAAAAATAGTATTGATAATAAAAATATTATCTGAGTATTTTCTTTTAATTTCTCTAAACAACTCAATTTTTTTATCATCCTTTTTACATCTTATGACGCTAACACAAGTTTTTTTTATTATTATGTTTTTATCGTACATAAGTATGTGTAAATATGAGAAATATATGTTTGTATGTATAAGACATAATATAATTAACTAAACATAATTTTTTTTATTGAAAATATATTAGTTGTATAAAATTCTTAAAAACCAAGAACAAATTATAGTTGAAATTTTCCTTTTAAAAAAAAATTAAAGTAACTTATTTATTATAAATAACTAATTTTTCTTTTTAATAGATAATTTTGTGTTAAAAAATTATAAACCAAAAATAACTTCAAATATTTTACCCGTTATGATTGTGACATTTGTACAAAAAAAAAACATTGTGTATGTATTAATAAAATTCTATCATTATGTGAATTTTTTTTTTTCTAAAATCCTAAATAAAAGATATTTGAAAAATAACTATTTCCTCTTTTAATTTTAACCAAATAAGATTTTTTTCCTTTTAAATTCTGACCAAATAGAATTGTAAAAGTAATTTTTACTTTTTAAATTTAAT
>NW_013621279.1:0-923 GCF_000695525.1 Brassica oleracea var. oleracea
CTTGACGACCTCCCAAATTTAACAGCTTCGTCTTGGATTTGTGTGGCCAGCTCCCTCGTTGGAGACAATACCAAGATTGTTGGGCCCATTCTCGAATCATTCCGGATGTGTTGAAGATGCATGAAGCCAGGAATCAAGTAACCCAAAGTTTTTCCCGAGCCGGTTTTAGCAATGGCTACTATGTCCCTACCTTGCATCGCAATTGGCCACGACTGAGCTTGAATCGGAGTTGGAGCAGAGAAACCTGCAGTGAGTACCTAAGAAAGCAGAGAACCAGGAGGTCCTATGAGAAGAGGAGCACCAAGGTTCTATTTGGCTTATGGAATGGTGGCTCATGTCAGAAGAAGCACCATCCCCCATTTGCAGGCGGCAAAAGATGATTACTGATGAAACCTGCAGCAGGAGGACGCCTTTTCTTCTGCCTGGACCCGGTGGTGAAATGAAACATCACACCGTTAACAGGCCCGGTCACAAGCTTGCGTGCTTTTGGAAGCCCTTCTCAAAAAATTTGGTCCACCATAAAGGCCACTCCAAATATTTTGCAAGGACCTCAAAGAAGTAAGTACAGTGTACGACATAAGCTCCTCCTCAGGAGAAAACATCGCACCTGGGGAAAACAAAACAAAAACGAGAAAAAGAGTGCATACGGCATAAACTTTGACTCTAAATGTTAAACCTAAGGTGATAATAATATGGTGGCAAAATAAGTCTGCTATTAAGTCACCCTAGCTAGCTCCATATATTAATAAGATCACAAGTATAAAACTCTACATAGAACCAACAGGTAAATTGGTAGACAAAGACAACTAAGAAAATAAATAAGAGGATTCATTAGCCATATTCAATGTACTACTAAAATAATAAATTCTTACCTCACGCAGAAGCTCAGGAGGAAAACCAGTAGTTTCAAAGGACATTAGAGG
>NW_013621280.1:0-923 GCF_000695525.1 Brassica oleracea var. oleracea
GCCACTTCAGTTGAACTCATAGAAGAAATGAAGAGGTGTGGGTTTGCTGCAGATGGTTCCACCATGAAGATGGTTATTGATATGTTATCTGATGGTAGATTGAACAAAAGCTTCTGGAGTATGCTTTCTTGATCTGGTGGGCTCTATTTGATACAAATCATCGTTGGATTGTAATAAAATCTTGAACTATCCATAGAGTGTATCAATCAACAGAATCATCAACTAGCTATTTTATTCATAGAAGTAAACAGACCCGTTCGGTTACATGGAAACTAAAAGCAAACTATATATGATGTGTGTATGTAAACACTTTTCTTTTGTATATTGAGCGATTAGAGAGGAAGAGTAAAGTTCAACGCTTCTTCTGGTAACCCCATGGATTGTTGTTTGCCCAATTCCACTGGTCTCTGCACATCTCCTCCACTCCATACTTTGCCCTAAATAACAATTTAAACCAGATTATATCACTTAACAGCTGTTTAAAACCAAATGGTTTAATGGTGAAAAGAGTTGGAAACTTACTTCCAGCCAAGTTCTTTCTCAGCTTTCTCTGTTGAGGCATAAACTGCCGTTGCATCTCCTAGCCTTCTCGGACAAAGCTTGATCGGTATTTTCTGCAAATGTGTTACCATTTTTATAACACAAAAACATTCCAGAGATATTCTAATTTCACTCAGCTCTGTGTTTGTTACCTTGCCAGAAGCTTTCTCAAAAGCTGTAACCATCTCTAACACAGACGTTCCTCTTCCAGTCCCTAGATTGTAGGCAGTACAGCCTGATAATCACAACAAACATGTCTGAGAAAGTATCCATCAAAGAGTGAATCATCTCCTGAGATCATTACCTATCTTTGGATCATCAAACAGCTTCCTTAGCGCAGCGATATGTCCATCAGCCAAATCCATCACATGGATGTAGTCCCT
>NW_013621281.1:0-923 GCF_000695525.1 Brassica oleracea var. oleracea
AGTCAGTGGTTTGCGTGTTTAGCATCTCATACCTCACGGAGTAACTCTCCTATTACTCATTCCTCCTATTCCTTCCCCTTTTAGGTGAGACTGACAAGCAGGAGTGATTGCTATCGGACTGGTGCTTTGGAAGTTTTATTTCCTTTCTTTGTTAGACTTGCGGTTTTTATACTTTTATCGATATTTTCGGATTTATTATGTTATTTGGTTTTATGGCTATTTACTAGATTTACGACTTTGGAGTTGACTTTTGAGAAGTAATAACTGGAGATTTCAGACTTTTTATTTATTTAAGTTATTTCGGAAAATCCGGGTGTTACAAAAAATTTCAGCACAAAAATGGCGAACTTCAACAATATGTATGCAAACGTCAGACTCGGGAGCTATATGTATGGATGCTAAACCAAATCCATCGGTGTCACCAAAGTACTGCCAACTGCCTATTCTCAAGGATAGCCAGCATAAGCTCTACAAGGTATACTTTTTAATTATTATTTTTATTTGCGTTTGAAGTCCGCAAAAGGTTCTACGAACCAGTTAATCACATATTATAGGTTGTTTAAGATGTTGCAATGAGCATGTTGAACAAAAGGTTCTAAGGAACTATGTTGCAGTTTTTGAATTCTCAGTAAAATGCATCTACCTAACATTTAATATCCAATGTTTGGAAAGGGAGAGGGTGTGAGGCTGATATATGTGTATGATTTTCTTAATAATTATAATATCACATGTTGCTTTCTTGGTTTGCAGACAAATAAGCTCTCGAGCTTGAGAAACTAACCGATGAGGAGATCATAAATGGTCCTTCACCACTATCTCTTGCTTGACAGGCAAGGAAATGAAAAGGGCACCGCAAAAACTTCAAATCCCTTGGTCAAAGGCTTTGTGCATGATAACGATGATGAAGTCATGAAAATCACAAA
>NW_013621282.1:0-923 GCF_000695525.1 Brassica oleracea var. oleracea
CTTATTCAAACTGCATCATTTATCAGATAATCATATGCAAAAGGAAATATTTAAAAAAAATTCAAGGGTTTGAAGGTGGAGCAGTTGTACGCAACATAAGACTTTTAAAATATAGTCAATTACTAAACATGTTATGTAAGCGCAGGTGACAAAGCTCAGCTTGATGGAGTCTTAGAAGTATACCTTATTAAGTGGACGTACATGGGGGGTTGAATTGAGAAACATAGCTATTAAGCTCCTGGAGCGTGACTGACTCAAGTTTCTTAAGATCACCATACTTGGAACCAGCCTCACCTCCACAAAAAACCTGCATCACGTATGGTTAATGTGAGATTTGAGTGCTGAATAAGCTGAAAAAGGTTGAAACAACAATTATATTTAGAAGTAAATTACTCTTTTAAAAGTCCATGCGTGGCTAGGCTTTCATTGTAGAATAAACAACCTGCATTAAGACAATAGGCTAGCATGAAAATTGGTACTTACTATAAAATAGTCACATAAACAAAGTAGAAGTGTTACCACCAACAAATTTGGGATTTATGTTTGTTGCAACCATTGGATAGGCTTCACACCCAAGAGTTCGAACTTGTCATGGAGGAGATTTACGACCTTGTCAAACACAGTAACACAAACAGTGGTTGACCTGCAGAGCTATTTGAGGTTTTTCCGAAACAAACAGAGTTCAAGGCAACCCCAAACATATATAACTTCAGACAAAATAGTAACATACATGTACATTTAAATTGTCAACATAACACGCTGAATGGTCTGATTTCGTCACTGTAAATGGTGCTGATACTCCTATCTCCCCATAAATATCTGAGAAATTACTTTTGTTACTTCAAGTGGGATAGGTATCTGTTATAAGAAGATTTGTAGGGAGAATGATTAGCTGAAATACATGCCTGACAAGTAGACGTTGC
>NW_013621283.1:0-923 GCF_000695525.1 Brassica oleracea var. oleracea
AAAAACCCGGGTTAATCATGGTCTAAAGGGGCAGGAAGAAAAAAACCTTAACTGGGGCTTGAAACACTCGCGATCTTCAGTGATTCTTGCTATGTATATAATATATATGTAAGTTAAAAGATTAAATTACCTTGACGTAGACCACCGGGGTGAATGATTGAGAAGCCGCAAAGAGAACAGAACATATAAGAAAAAAGAGAGTCAATGTGGCTACAACTCCCAAAATAAGTCTACAAGTAGCGATTGAGATTCCTCTGTGGTCTCCGTAAAGATCCTCGTACCGTCCATCACCACTTTCCTCCTCCTTATCACCCCGCGGCCATCTTCCGCCGTGATATTTCCTCCGTCCCTTCCACCGGAATCCTCCTCCGCCGCCACCGGAGATGCGGCTAGCAAAGGATGGGTGTGACGGAGACTCTGTCGGAGTGGTTTGGTGAGTCAGTGCCGCGGAGGAAGACTTGTCGGAGTCACGTGATGGGCTTTGGACGAAGTAAGTGGGACGCTTCGGTGATGATGATAGGTCGAAGCTTGTCATGTCTGAGTCAGATTTTGGAGACATCTTCATACTTTTTTTCCTTGGGTTATCTATCAATGTTTGTTCTCGCGTTCATAAATATAATTGTATTGGTGTATGCTGCATGGGAACAAAATAAGGAAAAGGATACAAGCGTAGGTTTGATGGCCATTTGTCGCCAGTTTTTGAGTGTCAGTTACGAACTAATATGCTCATAGTTGTACAAGTGTTGACATTGTAACCGAAGAATTTGACTCCTTTTTCTTTTTATTGGTTAAAGTCTAGATTACCTGATACGGTATTATGATAAAGTCCTGATATGGTGCTTATTACGTTTATTAAGGACTAAAAAAGTCGATTGGTCTTTCCTAAAATGAAATATTTTAAACAAAAGTGTTATAAACCATAC
>NW_013621284.1:0-923 GCF_000695525.1 Brassica oleracea var. oleracea
GGTTCGTTTAGACTCTCTTGAGGATTTGCTAGACGTGATGGCCGTGAAAAACCCGATTATTCAGAGAATGTTGAGTGAGAGACGAGCCGCTCTTGGGTTGCCAGTACGAGATCCCCAAGAGTCCGATCTAACCCGTCAACAGCCGAGCAACCCCACCCACTACTTCGAGGATATGTAGTTTTTTTTATATTTCTGTTTGTATTATGAATTTAAATATTATTGTATGACTTTTAAATGCCTTTTTAAAATATGTTTTTCAATTTCATATTTCGTTTTAAAATTTAAATTATTTTAAATTTCGAATATTAAATAAATTCAAATTTATTATATATATTAATAATAAGAATCGAAGAAAACTTCACGTAAATGTTTACGAGTGATTAGCGTCGAAAGATTTACGAGGGTTTTACATCACATCGAATGTTTACGAGTGATTATCATCGAAAGATTTACGAGATTTTTACATCGAAATGTTTACGAGTGATTTACAACGAAAGTATTTACGTGTGCTTTACATCGAAATCATTACGTGGGCTTTACCATGAAATCTTACGTGTCATTTACGACGAATTTTTTCCCTGTGCTTTACGAGGAATATATTTCGTCGTAAACGTAACGAGTCGTTTACGACGAAACCATGTCATTTACGACGAATTTTTTCCCTGCGTTTTACGATGAATATATTTCGTCGTAAACGTAACGAGTCGTTTACGACGAAACCTCCGTTACGACGGACGTTTAACAACGAAACGTCTTTCGACGTTAATTCGTCGTAACACCCCGTTTACGACGAATTTACAACCTAGTAAAAAATATGTTTTCTTGTGGTGTTCCAAAAAAAAAAATGAATCATTCCCATTTTTCACAATTTATTAATTAACTTGATAACGATCATCTGATCGCTTAGTTGACCTTCTAGATGA
>NW_013621285.1:0-218 GCF_000695525.1 Brassica oleracea var. oleracea
ATATAAGGAGTCCTAGGCGAGAGGCATGAGGAGAGGACTTTTCACAGAAAACTTAGCACTTAGAGCAATTTTAGGTAATTTCCCGTTTTTGTTATTCGAGCTGCGACTCAATTATGTTTTTTCCGTCTTAGGGTTTTAGAACTAGGAATCTCGCCGACAGCTCTCGTAGCCCAGGCACTTACCTTGTTGTAAACGCTCAAACGCAGATTCGGAATAAG
>NW_013621285.1:347-923 GCF_000695525.1 Brassica oleracea var. oleracea
GATGTTGAGATGGGCGAGGCCACCTCTACGGCTCCGATTCTGACTTCTCCGGTCGAAGCGCCGGCTTGCGTTGCTGACCATCTCTCCTTTCGAGAGAGACTAGTTCGTCGCCAAGCCGAGAAGGAACAGGTTCGAGCTGGCGCCGACTTCCCATTCTCTTCTGCACTGGCCATTGCTCCGGGTCACGGGACCGAGGTCGTAACTTCGCGAGATGCGGGAACTCTCACAGGCTCGGGCGTTCCAGATGCTTTGGCTCTACCTGCCGGATCGTCCACGACTCCAATTCTCGTCGAGGATAAGGAGAGGGCTGCTGACTCTATGCCTCCTCCGCCGGCCAGGAAAGAGGTCGTTCTAGCGCTGCGCGCTCCTAGTGTTGTTCCTGTTGCTCAGCCTAAGGGCCGGAAGAGGAAGTTTACCAAGGGCGGTGACGGGGAATCTTCGCAGCAAGGAGGCTCGAGCATAGCGTCGGGGCTTCGCAGAAAGGTTTGTCGCTCACTTAATCTCTTGATTGTTATATATTTTTCTAAGGGACAAAAAATCCCTAACTTTCTTCTTGTTTCGCAGTTCATGTCGTTG
>NW_013621286.1:0-922 GCF_000695525.1 Brassica oleracea var. oleracea
TAGGGAGTATTATGAAGTTCTACTAAATTAATTGAGAAAAAATTAAAACGATGCCCATATATCATGAAAGATAGTTTAATTTACATTAATACAAAGGTAGAATGTGTTTAGAAATTTTAAAACAACACTAAAGATCATACGCTTCAGTGTGTAGAGCATTTACAGAAAAATTCAATATTTTCGTAGGGGGGTTAACACATAGATTTTGAGAAAAATTCAAAAATATGAAAATAATTTTTTAATGCATAGTTGCATCCTTCACTAGCATATGATGAAGGTCGAATAGGTTTGGAACCTTTGTTGTGTCCGTTTTTCTAAAGAATAGCGATTTTATAGTGGTTAGTCCACCAATTTAGGGAGTATTATGAAGTTATTAATTGACAAAAACATAAAACGATGCCCATGTACCGTGAAAGAGAGTTTAATATACATTAATAAAAATGTAGAATGTTTTTATAAATTTTAAAACAACACTAAAATCATAGGCTTCTGTATATAGAGCATTTACTGATAAATTCAATTTTTTTCGTAGGGGTTAAACACATAGATTTTGAGTTTTGAGAAATAATATGAAAATAATGTTTTAATGCATAGTTGCATCCTTCACTAACATATGATGAAGGCCGAAGAGGTTTGCAGCCTTTGTTGTCTCCGTTTTTCTAGAGAATAGCGATTTTATAGTGGTTAGTGCAACAATTTAGGGAGTATTATGAAGTTTTACCAAATTAATTGACAAAAACATAAAACGATGCCCATGTACCGTGAAAGAGAGTTTAATATACATTAATAAAAATGTAGAATGTTTTTATAAATTTTAAAACAACACTAAAATCATAGGCTTCTGTATATAGAGCATTTACTGATAAATTCAATTTTTTTCGTAGGGGTTAAACACATAGATTTTGAGAAAAATTCAAAAATA
>NW_013621287.1:0-103 GCF_000695525.1 Brassica oleracea var. oleracea
AACTCTATATATTCGTAGTGGGTAACACATAGATTTTGAGAAAATTTTGAAAAATCTGACAATATTGTTTTAATGCATAGTTGCATCCTGAACTAACATATGA
>NW_013621287.1:235-922 GCF_000695525.1 Brassica oleracea var. oleracea
GCGAAAGAGGGTTTAACATACATTAATACAAATGTAGAATGTGGTTAGAAATTTTAAAACAACACTAAAAAGTATAAGCTTCAATATATAGAGCGTTTAACGTAAAACTCAATATTTTCGTAGGGGTTAAAACATAGATTTTGAGAAAAATTCAAAAAATATAACAATATAGCTTTAATGCATAGTTGACTCATCTACTAATATATTATGATGGTCAAAGAGGTTTGAAACCTTTGTTTTCTCTATTTATCTATAGAATAGCGAATTGATATTGGTTATTCCACTAATTTAGGAAGTATATGTAGTCTTACTATATTAATTTCTAAGCAAAAATGGAACGATGCTCATGTACCATGAAAGAAAGTTTAGCATACATCAATACAAATGTAGAATGTGGTTAGAAATTTTAAAACAACACTAAATATAACGATTCTCATATACCATGAAAGAGAGTTAACACATAGATTTAGAAAAAAATTCAAAAAAATTGACATTATTGTTTTAATGCATAGTTGAATCCTTAACTAACATATGATGAAGTTTAAAGAGGTTTGGAGCCTTTGTTATCTCAATTTTCAAGAAAATAGCGATTTTAAAGTTGTTATTCCACATATTTAGGGAGTGTTATGAATTTTTACTCAATTAATTGATAAAAAAATTATAACGATTCTCATATACCACGAAAGA
>NW_013621288.1:0-922 GCF_000695525.1 Brassica oleracea var. oleracea
TGGCTGCACAAGACCAAACCCCATGGAATTTAGTTACATATTATTTCTTCCACTGCTCTCCTACTCTGCCCCTTTTGCAATATATCATCAATAATAAAAGGTATGTGTCATAAGAGAAACTTTTCAGTATGTTTTGGTTGTAGTTTTGCAAAAACGTTTGGTGTTTGATATTTATTTCAAAGGGAATTTGTATTTTGTTTACTGTTGAGATATATATACGGTCCCACAATCATGTTTATTTCAAGTTGACAGATTCTTCCGTCATCATTCGCAAATTAGTGAGTAGTGACACAAAGGACGGTCCAAACCAAACATGATTACTACGCAAAAGAAAATTAAGAGACTTTTTTTAAGTGCACCAGAAAATTAAGAGACTAAACCACAAAATAAATTACAACAAAAAATCATACTGTAACTAAATTATTTGGAGCTAAAATCATTAAGACTATATTTATCTTTTACAATATGATAAAAAAAAATATAGAAAAGCTTTTATATAAAAATGTTACATTTAAAAAATAAAAATAAATTACAGTTTTTAAATAAATTAATATTTTTTTACTGAAAATAAAAATAAAATAAAACATCATACATTAATTTCAAACATTAATTTTAGTATCTATTAAATCACTTTTTTTTTCTTCGCAACAAATAATGATGACAAGTAAAAATACAATCTATATACTTACCCGCATAAGTCTCGCTGCTATCATATTTCATTGGGCGAGAGGTCCGTAGAAACGCCGAAGGATGCCGCCAAAAAGAATGAAACGCAGTAAATTAACAAAGCACAAAGTTTATTTTTTCGAACCAATGAAAATATTTAATTTTAATTTTATTGAAAACAAGTACTCTTTCCGTTTCCGAAAGTATGATTTCTCACTACAAGAAAACGTGCCCATAACAACGAACATTTACGACG
>NW_013621289.1:0-922 GCF_000695525.1 Brassica oleracea var. oleracea
AACATAGCTGAAGGAGAACTCCTCGCACCACTTGCAAGCTTGTCCGCTACAGTATTTTGTGCTCTTGGAATATTTCTGATCCGGAAGTTAGGGAAGAAAGTCTTACTGCGTCTAAATTCTTTATATATTTTTTGTTATATTTTCTCGGTTTTTACATTTTTAATTTATACATATATAATGTTGATGTTAAAAACACATCAAACTCATATATTTACAAAAAAAAATTTTAAAATGCTAATTTTGAAAATTTAAGTTACTAATTTTTAGATAATATTATAAAATTTTGAATTTTTTTCTTTTTTTTGATTTTTAATGGTTAAACCCCTCAGGACCCCTAAACTAAAGATTTACAGGTAGTATTGGTAATGATTTTTAATGTTAAAACCCCTCAACTAAGTTTGTTTTGGGTAAAAACCCTCAAATTAAGTATTTAACGGAAAAAACCCTAAACTAACTTTATTTAATGAATTAAACCCTAATATGTCATAATTACCGTTACTACCGGTAAATCTTTAGTTTAGGGGTTTATACATTAAGTAAACATAGTTGAGGGGTTTTACCCTTAAAAATTGAAAAAAAAAATCAAAAATTTCATAATATTATCTAAAAACTTAGTAACTGAAATTTTCAAAATTAACACTTTTAATTTTTTTTTGTAAATATATAAGATTGATATGTTTTGAACATCAACATCATATATGTATAAATTTATAATTTAAAAACCTAGAAAATATAATAAAAAATTATCTAAAGATTTACCTGTAATAAAATTACTAAAATGTTAAAAATGTAAAAGACAAAAAAAATATAATAAAAATTATATCTTATCTAGTAAAAATGTAATAAAAATTTACATGTAATAAAATTACTAAAATGTTAAAAATGTAAAAAACAAGAAAATATAATAGAAATTATATCTTTT
>NW_013621290.1:0-921 GCF_000695525.1 Brassica oleracea var. oleracea
CGTCAATTTTTGAATTAAAAATAAATCAAAACAATATTATAATTTGAGTATTCATGTTTCATCAAAGCCATGAGTATCCTATGCCCTCATGGCTTTTATGAAATATGAATATCCGATTTTGCCTTTTTGTATTTTTGAAATTATTATTTTTTAAAAAAAAAATTGAAAATTTGAATTTTCAAAATTTTCAAATTTTCAAAAAAAAAATTATTATATTGAACTGATATAGTTTTATTTAGTTATACAGAGTTGTACTGAGTTTTACTTAGTTGTATTGAGTTATACTGAGTTGTACTGCTGAATTAATTATACTGAATATTACTAGTTATATTGGTTATACTATGTAATACTGAATACCATTGAATTAGTTATAACGAGTTCGACTGAATTATACTAGTTACATTGGAGTACTATGTGTTAGTTATACTGAGTTCTACTGAGTTATGGTTATACTGCGTAACACTAAGTAAAACTGAGTTAGTTATACCGAGTACGGCTGAGTTAGTAATACTGAGTTATACATAATCCAAATTTGAAGATGAAATAAACAAAAACACGAAAAAATTCTGGAAAGGAAAAACAAGAAGAACCCTAAATCTTGAAAAAAAATCCCAGAATCTTATTTATCAACCTTAAATCAGATATTATCAAGAACAAAATATCCTAAATCAAAGGAAAACTCAGATATGGAGCGCGAGAAGAAGAAGAAATCGCCATTGAACCCATTTCCATCATCTTCAACGGTTGATGGTACTGTTTCTATCACTGGTGGAATTGTTGAGGACGGTTTACATCACGGACCGAAGTTTTCATCACTTGCGACGGATCTCGAAGAACAAAGAGAAGAAGAGAAAGGAGAAGAGATAGAAAATTAAATCGCCATGGTTGATATGTTTTGTTCTTATCACAAAACAACGAAGA
>NW_013621291.1:0-921 GCF_000695525.1 Brassica oleracea var. oleracea
AAATACATCTTTCTACTTTATAGTTAAACATACATTAAATCACTAATTGATCTAATGCATCCTTACCGGGATGGGTGTTCCCAACAGTGTGTCTATTTGATCTAATGCATTTTGATCAAATACATTGGAAGTTATCATCTATGTTTCTACCAAGTTATTATCATCTAAGTTTCTTGCTTTTGTAATAAATAATGAATCTCAACCTGCTCAAGGGGTACTTTGTGCTGGGCAGCGGTGAAGGAGTTTGATGTTGTCATTTCTTTTGGGAATAAGACTTAATGTGTGGTTATCTTATGTTTATTGGACCAAATATTGTTGGACGTAGGAAAACGACCCCATCGAGTTGACCTGACCTATTGAAGATTGTATTCAAGTATAGTAAGTTAAGGCCTATTAAAACAATTTTACCTCGAAAAGTTTATGAAATCGATGAAAATTCATAACCAGATCCGAGTAAACTTTTAAATTAACAAAAATACTGAAATTGAATTACTGTAAATCCGGGTAGGCTATGATAATTTATATTATTAAAACAGAAACATTGTGTTGGACCTAACATTTATTTTGTAAGTTATTAAATTAAATACATTTTTCTACTTTATAGTTAAACATACATTAAATCACTAATATTTCTAACGGCGCAATCACAAATGAAAGTGTATTTCACTTCAATCAAACTAGAATAATATCTTTACCAAGACGGTGACAATTGTAGAGAGAGAGAGGAAGAGAAACTAATCATTTTTGTAGCCATTTTCCTCTGCTTCGTTCTCAGTGATGTTGAAATCCCTCAACTCATAGAGGTTACGATTATTGTTGGCTGCAATAACTCTGAGCAAATCCTTCACATTGTGCTGCTTCAAGTATTTCTCATGAAGCAATCTCCGTGATCTTGTCATCAACAGGCTTCAAACAATCAAT
>NW_013621292.1:0-921 GCF_000695525.1 Brassica oleracea var. oleracea
AGTTTTGTTAATCGGAGGAAAGCCAAGTTAACCTAGCCTTCCCTGAACGTCCCGGTTATTTGCTGGACCACGCACAACAGAATCAATATGAAAGATTCGAAAGAAATAAATCGTAAAAGAGCGAAAAGAGAACAAAGAGGTCTTATTTCCGAATTCGAGTTTGAGCGTGAACAACAGGTAAGATCCTAGGCCACGAGAGCTGTCGGTATGTTCGCTTGTCTAGCCACCTAAGTTCTAACCTAGTCGAGTCACATCCCGATAGTAAAAACGGAAAAAAAGCCTAAATTGCTCTAAGTATTAAGTTTGCTCTGATCTCTCCCCCCCCCCTTCGTCCTGGGTCCTCCTTATGTCGGTTTACCTCTTCTCGGGCCGGATTTGTTGTGAAGCGGGATTTTCCATATTTCCTTCTTCTTTGTGATTATCTTCGGAAATTTGACATTTATCTCTTCCCGCGGATGAGATGAACCGTCATACCAGTCTTTGGGTTCAAGTCTTTTGGGACCAACGATGGGCCGTTGTCCGCAATTCGAACCCTCTTTGGGCCGTATCGAGACTTAAGCGTTTTTTCGATTTTACTCGCGAAGTAGCCGTTGGTATAGGCATGGTTCTTCCAACGGAACCCTGTTTCTTCGCATAGCCGAGGCAGTTGGCGTTAAGTTAACCGTTACTTGTTCTACTACGAAGAATAGGAAACCGTTCGAGAGACATAACCTTCTCAACTTCCCGAATACTTTCGACGATGTTTTTTTAGACGGAACATTGGTGTCGTATCCACGGACCCGAAGACTGAGCTACGAAAACTTCGGCTGAAGATGCATGGTTATGGGATGGGACCGAATTCGGAATGGTCCACGGAGAATTGGCCGCGCTCGCTGGGCGAGCTGATCCGTGCCACGATCGAGCTCGCCGGCGAGCCGACCG
>NW_013621293.1:0-921 GCF_000695525.1 Brassica oleracea var. oleracea
TCCTTTATTCAAAATTTTGTTACAAACAAAAATTTATAAAATTAGTAGGGGGCACATGCCCCACCTTCTATGTAAGTAGATCTGCCCCTGCTAAGCTCCTTTGGGTTTTCTGTGGGTGGGTAGATGTTCTCAAGATAGGTTTGGTGTATCTATAATAATAAAGTAGAGAAACATGTCGTTTTATCCAATTTGGTGGATGAGTTTTCCTTTTTTGAGATAGGTTCGGTGTTTCCTTATTTTATTTTGTTACCACATATTTTAAATGGCGAGATTCATATTTTAGCGTGTTCAACATGTTTTAATTTTTTTTAGAAAACTTTTACCCTCTAGACTAAGTCACCAATGAAAAAATTGTATTGTACTTTAATTGTGGGGTTAAAAAAAACAAAAATGTAGTTGTAAATCTTAAAAAAAAAATATTAGAAAAAACAGAAATCAATGGAGAGCCACATCCGTCAAACCAAAATTTAAGGAGGTATATAAATTAAATTAGATGTATAAAAGGTGATATACATTTAAGTTTTCTTAATATACTAGTTTTTATAGCCCCAAAAATCATTATCAATTTGTTCAAAGCACTTGAGATGAAGAAACTCTTTCAAATATCGAGTCCCATTATAGCTACATTTATCGTCATCCAATAGGTTTGAATATTTAATTTTACGCAAAATATACATTTTTATAGTAATATTTGTACAAATCATAACAGTTTTAGACCCAAAAAAATCATCACAGTTTAACGTTAAATTCAAACCTTGATAGTGACATGAGGACACTAACATAGACAATAGGCTTACAAATCTTTTCATAGTTTAATATTTTCGTTTTGGTTTATTTATTGAATCTACTAAGAGACAGCAAACTGTATTATTAAATTGATCGTCGTTGTTCTAGTAAAACTGATAGGACAATGTAAAAATT
>NW_013621294.1:0-921 GCF_000695525.1 Brassica oleracea var. oleracea
CCGACAAGTTTATAAGAAGGATCAGGAGGAACCAAATCCCATGTGCGATGTCTTATTTGAGCATCATACTCAGAGCCCATGGATGCACGCCACTTCTCATCTTTTAGTGCTTGAGCTACAGACGTTGGCTCTGTCTCCAACACTGCGGTAGTGAGCATCGCAAACTTCTTGCTAGGTTTGGTGATCTGATTTTTAGAGCGAGTGACCATGGAGTGTGTGTTTGTTGACGTGGACGTCGCCGGTCCTGGTAGAGGAACAGAGGAGTTAGATGTCGTGTTGACGTTTGTCGGGATGTTCTGTTCCATTGTATCAGCTGCTGTGTTCACCGGTGCTGGTGTCGGTGAAGGATCCGAACCTAGGGGCGGCTCAACAGCTTGCGACGGTGAATTAGAATGACCAGAGACCTGCAACAAGGGAGGAAACCAAAGAGTAACAGAAGAAGGAGCTTGTGGAGAAGGAGGAATGAGATTTTTGTGAGGAAAGATGGTTTCATGGAATTGCACATGTCTGGAGATAAAAATTCTTTTGGAAGATGGTTCAAGACAGAGGTAGGCACTTTGGGTTTGAGAGTAGCCAAGAAAGATGCAGGGTTTTGATCTTGGCTCCAGTTTGTGTTTGGTGTATGGTCTTAACCAAGGGTAACAAAGGCAACCGAACACACGAAGTTTAGTGTAGTTTGGAGACGAGCCATTAAGGCATTCAAAAGGAGAAGAGTTGGATAAGGTGGAGGTAGGGAGGCGATTTATGAGATAAGACGCAGATGCAAGAGCGTAGCTCCAGTATATTAAAGGAAGAGAAGCATGAGATAGAAGAGCCAAGCCTGTTTCAACTAGATGACGATGACGTCTTTCAGAAAACCCGTTATGCTCGGGTGTATGAGGAGGAGAAGTGAGATGTGTGATGCCATTTTCGGCTAGAAAG
>NW_013621295.1:0-921 GCF_000695525.1 Brassica oleracea var. oleracea
ATCTTGCGGAAATACGGTGAAGCTTCAGGCCAATCGATTAATGTGGACAAATCGAGCATCACTTTTTCAAATAAAGCCCCTGCTGAGCTAAAAGAGATGGTGAAGAACGAACTGAAAATCCAAAAGGATGGGGGTATGGGCAAGTATTTGGGGCTTCCCGAGCAGTTTGGACGACGCAAGCGAGACCTTTTCGCCTCCATCATAGACCGGATCCAACAAAAAGCTAGAGGATGGTCTACCAAGTTCCTTTCCTCTGCGGGTAAGCTGGTTATGCTGCAAAGTGTACTAGCTCCAGCGCCCTCATTTGCTATGTCTAGCTTTAAGTTACCTGTCTCGCTATGCAAGAGAATTCAATCCGTAGTTACACGGTTCTGGTGGGACGATAATGAGGAGAAAAAGAAGATGGCTTGGGTCTCTTGGGAAAGGATGTCAAAGCCAAAAGCCTCAGGTGGTCTGGGCATCCGAGATTTTCAGAAATTTAATGATGCCTTGCTGGCCAAAATAGGATGGAGATTGCTAGAAAACCCGGAGAGCTTACTCGGCAAGACCTTATTTGGCAAATACTGCCCGGAAAACAACATCCTGGAAGCTTCCCCTCCCTCAGTTATGTCTCATGGCTGGCGGAGTGTTTTGGTGGGGCGTGATCTCTTGCTAAAGAAGATAGGATGGGCAGTAGGAGATGGGAAATCCATTAATATATGGCGGGATCCGTGGCTTTCTATGAGCACGCAACTGAGGCCAATGGGTCCTCCGAATGAACAGCATGCTGCGATGGTGGTTGCTGACCTTATGCTACCAGGAGGACGCCATTGGGACCTTCAGAAAATTCGACTCATCCTCCCTGAGTACGAAGATCTTATACTCAGCATCAAACAGAGTACCACCGGGGCTCCGGATAAACTGATGTGGTTAGGAACAAAG
>NW_013621296.1:0-921 GCF_000695525.1 Brassica oleracea var. oleracea
CGACGATTTCGGCCATCAGAATCCCCCTGTTTTCTTGTAGTGATGGTTTCTAGAGTGTTTGAGAGGAGTTTCTTAGTTATAAAAATAAAAATCCAAATCTCACTGTTTTAGATGAGATTCTAGAGTGTTTTAACAAAAATCACATCAAATTCTCTAATTCTCCAACAATCATCTACAAACTCATTAAAAATCAAATTACTTCAAATGTCAGATTCAATACACCCCCCTAAGAAAAGAAGGTTGTTCCTTAAATGAATTACTTGATGTTCCTTCGAGAGCATAGATTGTTTGAAAATGTTGTTTCTCTTTTAGTTGATTCTTGATTAAGCTATTCTTCTTTACTTTTGGAACATTCCATCTTTAACACAATTACATTGTTCTGCTTCATTATAGCCACTTTCTGGTCTTCTGTTGCTTTTGAAATTGGATCGATGATTTATTAATCATATCTTTACTCCCCTTGCGTCTCCAATTTCTTAAACGACGAAACATTATTTATGATATATTGGGATTTTGATGAACAAAACCGTCGTTACATGATTCGTTTTACTAGGAAGAAGATAAAGTTTAGTCTAGTGTTTCTTCTTTTTCTGTTTGTTTACTTTTTAAAAAATTTACCAACCTTAATTCATATAGATTCCAACGTGTTCGTTGGATCCAACCTCTAAAATCGTTGAACTGAGCCTGCCATAGATAATTTAATAATAATATTACCATTAGAGTCTTAGAGATTTCAACTCTACTAGTCGGCATAGCAAAATGAAATATCAGTTTTTACCTAATGGAACTTGAATTGAAAATTTGAATTTTTTTTGGTTCGGCTAGTTTCTGTTTGGTCAATGTCTCAGCCTTAACCTTAACCATTATCAAGGTATGACAAAACTGCCAGTTTTGTAATGTGAGTGAGAAGAGAATGCGAGT
>NW_013621297.1:0-920 GCF_000695525.1 Brassica oleracea var. oleracea
TTCAAGTTAACACTCCCCCTCAAGCTTGACTCTAGCTGATCCTAAGTGAAGTTTGGAACCTTAAAGAACTTCCTCACTAAAAACCTCACCAAGGAAAACCTTTTGGGACAAAACCTTGATGAGGAAAAAAGAGTAAAGTCTCCAAGGCCTAGGGATTGGCCAGTGAGTCTTTGTGCCTTACCAACAATGTAAGGGACACAAAGACTCTGGATCATGGCCCTCATGTTATGCAAGATAGAACCCACTCCTCTTGCTCATCATCAACACTTCTTGTACTCTTCTTTAGACAGATCTTGGTCTCTCCCCCTTTCTCACAACCTTCTTGTTGTGATCAAGTGCTCGGACTACCAGATCTTCCTTGATAGATACAAGCTGAGTCTTGGCTGCTTCTTCTTCATGAGTCACCACCATGTTACTGAAACCTTCATGAGAATGCTTCAGCTGTAGTACCATGACTGCTCTTCCCTTGAGGCCGCCTTGGAGATCGCTTCACCCTTCTTCATCATGCTTCATAACCGGCCTGCTCCTCTTCTTGAATAACCACCAAGTACTCTCAGATCATGTAAGCTTCAACACTCCCCCTCAAGCTTGAGACTCTCACAGGAACAAGCTTGGATGGATAGCTTCATGATCTGCACCATTACTCCATTGCAACACCTTCTGAACTCGCCATCTTCATGGAGTGCTTGTGGAAGCTTCAACTACCTCTTCAGACACCTAACACTAGAAGCCGCACTGATAGAGTCTTCATCTTCTCACAGCCAAGAGTGCTCTGAACGCTCTCTTGCCTAGACATGCCACTGCCTAGACCCGGATGGCTCCTTCTTCTTCAGTTGCTTGCAATGGACCTTCTGAACCTTCCTGATCCGACTAATAGCTCACTAAACTCCCCTCCTCAAGCTTGGATTGAGTATAGGTCC
>NW_013621298.1:0-920 GCF_000695525.1 Brassica oleracea var. oleracea
ATCAATAATAAATTTTGTAAGCAAAATTGCCAAATAACTAAAAAAATTAGTTTAATATAAGAAATAAATGTTTTGAAGATCAACATAAAATTAAGTAACAAAAATAATCTTAAAAATATAAAGATTTCAAATAATAAAGACAATGTAAATCTAAATCACTTTTTCATTACATATGAATCTAAATAACATATGATTTCAAAATTGAGGATATATATTATTTAAGTGTTCACATAGAATTTAAAAGTATCATTATAATAATATAAAAGTCAGCATCTTAATTTGAAAAAGTAAATAAAAATATTATTAAAAATAATTAACTTGATGTATAAAATAATTATATATTTGAAATTAAACAAAAAAATTAACAAAAATAAAAATATTCAAAAAGAAACAAAGTTTTAAAAAACATATTTATAAATAATCACGTATGTAAAAATAAATAAAAATCAGCACAAAACTATAAAAAGATAAATTAAAATTTGTAAAACTTATCTTTAAAGTTAGATTGATATTTGTAGCTAATTATTGAAAACTTAATATAATAAGAGATTGTTCACGTACCTTATAGGAATTGGTATTGATCGCATATTATTACAAAAAATATAATTATGTATGTAACCTTTAATATGATATGGACTATATGCTTTAAAAAGCAGAAATAACTGAAAATATTCACAAATAACATATACTATATATAATTTGATGCCGTAAATTATTGAGAATATCCATATATTATCTTGAAGCACCAAGAAAAATATGTTAATCACCATTTTATATATTACTTATAGAACTTTCAAAAATTGTTTCTTTCATAATCAATGTAAAATTTTAAAAAGGCCAAAATCATTAAAGGAATCATATTGATATATAAACTATTTGGAAGAATAACATAAATTTTACGTACAAAATATAATATTAAA
>NW_013621299.1:0-920 GCF_000695525.1 Brassica oleracea var. oleracea
ATTCCGAGGAAATTTCTCGGGATATTCCGAGGAAATTCCGTCGGTATATTCCGTCGGTATATTTCCTCGGAATTCCGTCGGTATATTCCGAGGAAATTCCTCGGGATATTCCGAGGATTTCATTTTCCGTCGGAATGTCCGTCACAATACCGCTGTTTTCTTGTAGTGAGTCCGCCCACTAACACGTCCCATCAGACCAAAGCCTAAGGCTTCTCAACCCGTACCCCAATCTGACGTTGTGTTAGCTCGGACAAGCTAATATCAGAAACAACAAGGCATTTGCACAAAACATTCGCTTTATTTAGCATATAAAATATCTGGTTTACAACACACAAAATATTATACAAGTAGTGGCATGCCAAGCGAGAAATAGTTCATACTTATAGTCTGAAAGTGTCTTAAGCAAAAAGATGCAAATCTAAACCAACCAGCCTTGCCTCCCGCGACCTCTACAAGCTTGCTACTGGTCACCTGAAACAACAACGAGTGAGGAATCTAGTATTACTCAGTGAGTTACAATCCCCAACTAACAAATAAAACCCCTCGCTATCCCACCCCAAACAAACTAAAGCGAGAGGTTCACCTAATAACACAATTCAATAACATAAGCAATATCAGAAATACGCAGCGGTAAAAGATAGCAAGATAACTAGCATTATGCTAATTACTAGGTCATCACCAAACTCAAACTCGACTTAAACCGGGGGTTCAACAACCCGAAACACAATATAATATATATAACAAACTCGGGCCCCGGTGACGTTATGTTCCTACTTCACTATCGGCAATATCCTACTTCCTACCACAAAGGCCAGAAGAAGGAACTTTCAACCGACCGCGGCCCACTGTCCTTCGGGTCACCGCGCGACAGAGCACAGTCCTTCGGGTCACTGCCACATTACACCGTCGTGTAATCACTC
>NW_013621300.1:0-230 GCF_000695525.1 Brassica oleracea var. oleracea
AAATATTTATATATTTATAATATTTACTTATTATTTATTTTTCTATACAATGAGTGTTTATCTTTCTTATACTTTATATTTAGTTAATATCTATATTTTATATTTTAAGATAGATGTTTAAATTTTAATGTTTGTTTCCATTTTTAATGTAAAACGGCAATGTTTAATAGAAGAACTTAGACAAATAGTTATATTTATGTTTTTTTTTTTTTTTTTTTTTAAAATGGTAA
>NW_013621300.1:280-920 GCF_000695525.1 Brassica oleracea var. oleracea
CACATATGTTTAATTTAGTTTTTCCATTTTTTTATGTTGTATGTTTACATATTATTTTTATTTTTAAATATAAAATGGTAATCTTACATATGTTTAATGTAGTATTTCCATTTTTTATGTTGTATGTTTACATATTATTTATTATTTTCGAAATTATATATAATGTTTTTTTTTACAAAATAGTAATGTTACATTATGGAGATAAGGCGTCTTTTTTTTTAGTGAAAAATGTAATCTTACATATGTTTAATGTAGTATTTCCATTTTTTATGTTGTATGTTTACATATATTTATTATTTTCGAAATTATATATAATGTTTTTTTTTACAAAATAGTAATGTTACATTATGGAGATAAGGCGTCTTCTTTTTTAGTGAAAAATGTAATCTTACATATGTTTAATGTAGTTTTTCCGTTTTTATGCTGTATGTTTACATTTTATTTATAGTTTTCGAAAATTAGTAATATTAAAATGTAAAACTATATTTTATGCCACGTGTCATTTTTCGGGAGAAGTTTTTTTTGCTGATGTGGACGCTCTATGGAGCCTCAAAATGTCCCGTTGTATGTTTACATATTATTTATTATTTTCAAAGAGCCTCAAAAGGTCCCGTTGTATGTTTACGTTTACATATTATTT
>NW_013621301.1:0-329 GCF_000695525.1 Brassica oleracea var. oleracea
CGTCTAGCAAATCCTCAAGAGAGTCTAAACGAACCTGCTGGCTATCCTTTCGAGCTTTCATCTGAGAAGTCTCTTAATCCCGTCTCGAAGTGTATGACGAAGTTGCCCTTGCAACTTCGTTAACAGAGCCTATACCGACTATCCGTCCCCTTTTTTTAGGAGCCACCTATAAAATTAAAACATATATTAATATATTTAATTATGTTAAAATATTAAAAATAATGTAAACAAAAATTTTAAGTTGTACCTCTTCAAAGATTCTGTCGGCGTCTTCGGTGGACAATGTGACGGGTAATCCATCGGGAGACTCCTGGGTTAGTTGCGTCTCC
>NW_013621301.1:368-920 GCF_000695525.1 Brassica oleracea var. oleracea
GATGTGGCGTGAGTCATCTTGAATAGGTCAGACAGAGAAGGTAAGACTTCCGTCTTCTCGAACTACAAAAAAAAAAAAAATTAAATATTAAAAATTATATTAATTGAATTTTTAAAATATATATTTAAAACAAAACTTACAGCTTCTAGACGGATTCTCGCATGAGGTTTTTGTCTGGTTCTGTGAAGCATAGGCAAATGACCATCTTTATCCTTCGTCCTTCAAAAAACCGAGCACGAATTAGCCTTTTTGATCGAAGAGGGGTGCTCCCAATAGGCGATAAGGCCATCCCACACCTCCTCCGTGAGCTCAGTGGGCTTTCCCTCATACCCGTAGATCTCCCACTTGTCCTTCCAATCGGAGACTGTGTTGCAGAGCCGGATCTTTGTCTTTGCAATGAATTCCGCCTTCACCCTCTCAGTTATTCCCAAAGACCAAAGCCACTTTTGCTGAAACACAAAATTTTGAAAAAAATAAATTAATAATAAATGTAAAAAAAAATAAAATATATATATATATATATATATATATATTTAAAAGTGAAAATTAAAT
>NW_013621302.1:0-920 GCF_000695525.1 Brassica oleracea var. oleracea
TATGTGCTGATCCTTACCGCTTTGGACTTAGCCGGTTCGGATGCATCAGGACAGAAGCCGAACGGTCACTTTGTCTAGTCTTCTCTCTTTATTTCCGTGTATTGACTAGATCTAGATCTACTTTTCTATTTAATTCCTAGATCTACAAAACTCTATAAGTATGAAACTCTTTCTTTTTAATAAAGCAGAAAATCGATTTTGTCAAAAGCTTTTGGGTTAAACTCTTTGTTCTTCGTTTAAGAACTTGTCTTGTTTCTTGGTGAGTCATATCCAAGTAAACACTTCCTCAAATCGTTGGCCTTGTGAGTCATATCAAGCAACGACGAGAGATCTGTGGGAACCGAAATTCGCACTGTCGATTTCTGTTTAAATAAGAAAACTAGGAAAACCCTAATTTCCCAGAGGACCCGGATATCTGCTAATTACCACACGTCAAGCAATCAGAACACGAGAATAACAACGATAAGAATAAGAAATCGAAAAAGAGAGCAAAGTAGATCTTATTCCGAATCTGCGTATGAGCGTTTACAACAAGGTATAAGCCTGAGCTCGAGAGCTGTCGGCGAGATTCCTAGTTCTAGCAACCCTAAGACAGCTAAACCTAATTGAGTCGCAGCTCGAAATAACAAAAACGGAAAATTGCCTAAATTGCTCTAAGTGCTAAGCTTGCTCTGAAAAGTCCTCTCCCCATGCTCCTCGCCTAGGACTCTTTATATACTAGCTCCAAGGTCGGTTTACGCTTTTACTCTTCTGCCCTTAAGCCGTCATAGCATAAAAATGGAGATATTCCATTTTTTCCGATCTTCCAATTATCTTCAAAACTTCCGTTTTTATCCGCGAAACTTGACATTTATTCTTCCTTGTGGACCAAGCAATCGTAGGATGGGCCTCGAGACGTGTTTTAGATCCCTTTGGGCCGT
>NW_013621303.1:0-920 GCF_000695525.1 Brassica oleracea var. oleracea
AGAATCGACACTCTTCTAACTTGTCATCTTCTTTCCAGTAAATCATGTAGTTGTCGATGCAGACATCAATCATCTTCGAAGGTAACCCAAGACTATAAACCAATTTCTGAATCTCATAATAAGATTCAGCAGACACATTGTCTTCTGGCAAATACTCTTTAAACAACTCCGCCCATGCATCCATGCAAGTCTCAGGTAAATTATGATCCGTTTTAATATTCATCATCCTAGATGCTAGAGACAATTTAGAGAAACCTTCTCTACAACCACTGTAGATTGGTTGATTTAAAGCATCTAGCATTTCATAAAACCTTTTTGCATCCAAATTAGGTTCTTCTACATTTCCAGTTCCATCAGCTATTGTTGTAGTTGTTTCTAAAAATGCATCACTAATCATATTTTGAACCCTATCATGATCTACCATCTGCTCCTGATCTTGATGATAATTATATTCATTATGCAAATGATTCGGTTCTTCACTATGATTAGCATCCTCAAAATTATTATTACTACTACTAGCTTCATTTCCCCCATAACCCTCTCCATGTTGATACCAATTGTAATATTGTGGTGTAAATCCTCTGTTTACTAAATGTTTCCATACAGTTTCACTACGTGCAAATTTTGAATTCTTGCATTTCCGATAGGGGCAGAACATCTTACCGCTTTCCTGCGTGATCGGTGTGCAGCCCGCCTGGTGCATGAATGTCTCTACCCGACTCAGAAATGCGTTCGTCACCCTCCCGTCGGAATCTTTGTGCAAATACATCTAACTCTGTAACTCGTAAATACTACCGCCACCGGCCATTTTTTTCTTAGATTTTTTTTTGAAATCTTTTTTTTCTGATTTTTTTTGGATTTTTTTTTCCGTTCGTGTGTTGTGAGGAAGAGAGTTATGGGAAATGACATATATATAGAGA
>NW_013621304.1:0-920 GCF_000695525.1 Brassica oleracea var. oleracea
TACCAAAAAACTCAATATTTTGGTAGGGGTTAACATATAGATTTTGAAAAATATTCAAAATATGAAAATTTTGTTTTAATGCATAGTTTCATCCTTCACTAACATATTATGAAGGTCAAAGAAGTTTGGAACCTTTGTTGTCCCCGTTTCTCTAGAAAATATTGATTAGTCCACCAATTTAGGGAGTACTATGAAGTTTAACTTAATTAATTGACAAAAAAAATTAAAACGATGTCCATGTACTATGAAAGAAAGTTTAATATACATTAATACAAATGTAGAATGTGTTTAGAAATTTTAAAACAACACTAAAGATCATAGGCTTCAGTATATATAACATTTACCAAAAAACTCAATATTTTCGTAAGGGTTAACACATAGATTTTGAAAAAATTCAAAAATATGATGCATAGCTTCATCCTTCACTAACATATGATGAAGGTCAAAGAGGTTTAAAGCATATTTGTCTCCGTTTCTCTAGAAAATATCGATTAGTCCACCAATTTATGGAATACTATGAAGCTTAACGAAATTAATTGACAAAAAATTAAAACGATGTCCACGTACCATGAAAGAGAGTTTAATATACATTAATACAAATTTATAATGTGTTTAGAAATTTTAAAACAACACTAAAGATCATAGCCTTAAGTATATATAACATTTACCAAAAAATTCAATATTTTCGTAGGGGGGTTAACACATAGTTTTTTAGAAAAATTCAAAAATTCAAAAATTCTATTTTAATGCATAGTTTCATCTTTCACTAACATATGATGAAGGTCAAAGAGCTTTAATGCATAGTTGTCTCCGTTATTCTAGAAAATAGCGATTTTATAGTGGTATCCACCAATTTATGGAGTATTATGAAGATTTACAAAATTAATTGACAAAAAATTAAAAAGATGTCCATGTACCAT
>NW_013621305.1:0-920 GCF_000695525.1 Brassica oleracea var. oleracea
CGATTGTATGAACAAAATCCCCACAACGTAAGAGAAACACTTATACATTTTAATGAAAGGTAAAGGGAATACTTTCAATTCGTTTTCAAATTTGTTATTTCATGGTTTATGATCATCTATTCAAAGAATCCTCAATGGTATGCATTACAATTGTATAAGAAATGAAATACGGCAAAAAAAAATTGATGTTTTGAAACTCCAAACACTAGTTCCTCGGAATATTTTCATTTAACCGGGCAAATATTTCGCGAAAATTGAAATTGGAATTCCGACGGAATTCCGACGGATACTATCCGTCGGATCCTAGGTTTTATAACCACGAGCAACTTCTTCTTCCCCATTTCTCTCTTCTTCCTCTGCGCCTCCTCTCCCTCATCTCCCTCCTCTCCGGCGATTTACCCCAAAAAACCGACGATATCTCCGGCGATCTCCCCTTTCTCTTACACAAATCATGTAAGGACCCTATCCCACTCTCTTAGGTTCTATTTGTTAGGTTTTTGTGTAGTTTTGATAGATTTTGTTAGAGTGATTGGTTAGGATTGTGATTTGGTTGTATAATAGGTTTAGAATTGTGATTTGGTTGAATAATTTGTTTTGTTGAATTGATTTAGAATTTTTTTATAAATTTTTGATTTTTTTTGTATTTATAAAATCGATTTTTGTATATAAATTCGATTATTGTTTATAGATTCGATTTTTGTATTTTACAAAACGATTTTTGTATATAAATTCGTATTTTTAGATTTTACAAAACGTTTTTTGTATATAAATTCGATTATTGTTTATAGATTCGATTTTTGTATTTTACAAAACGATTTTTGTATATAAATTCGTATTTTTAGATTTTACAAAACGTTTTTTGTATATAAATTTGATTTTTTGGATTATACAAAACATTTTTAATATCTATAAAACTTTTT
>NW_013621306.1:0-920 GCF_000695525.1 Brassica oleracea var. oleracea
CCATTTTTCCCGATCTTTGTAATTATCTTCAAAATTTCGTATTTATCAGCAGAAACTTGATATTTGTCTTTCCTTGCGAACCAAGCGTAAACCGTCTTGCGGCTTACGGGCTGTTGGTTAAAAAATCATAAATTGGGCCTCGAGTCATGTCTTAGGTCCCTTTGGGCCGTCTTTTGACTCGAAGCGTTTATTACGGCTTCTTTCGATAAAGAACAAACTTTCCACAGTTTTTCCCGCAAAACTTGATCGATGACTTCGACTGGCAGAAAATATGAAATGGGTTCGCAATGGTCTTCAGGAGATAGCATCGAAGGGTAGACGAGAATGCATGGACTCGCGTCGTATCGACGTTTCGAAAGAGCTCGGTCGCTACGTAGCGACCGAGCTTGGCTCGAGCTCGGTCGCTACGTAGTGATCGAGCTTGCCTCGAGCTCGGTCGCTGCGAAATGTGCATTCGGTCGCTACGTAGCGACCGAGCTTGGCTCGAGCTCGGTCACTACGTAGTGATCGAGCGGAACGTGCGCTCGGTCGCTACCTAGCGACCGAGCTTGGCTCGAGCTCGGTCGCTACGTAGTGATCGAGCTTGCCTCGAGCTCGGTCGCTTCGCAGCGACCGAGCGGGACGAACGCTCAGTCGGTACGTAGTGACCGAGCTTGGCTCAAGCTCGGTCGCTACGTAGCGACCGGACAGTGTGCATGTGCCGTAGTTACGTAGTGATTGAGCTTGGTCTATCCGCGTTCCGACCGTCACATTCGAACCTATCCGTAGCTGGCTCAGATACGTTTCCGTTGCCTTGGGACAGCTTGTGTTTAATCCAAACGGGGTTTGAACAAGGTTTTATCTCGAGAACATATGACGCAAAATTCTTTTGAGCAAGTACAATTTGTCGCGAAACGACACTCATACTTGTATTTTGCGAA
>NW_013621307.1:0-919 GCF_000695525.1 Brassica oleracea var. oleracea
GAGGAAGGGATCGCCCAATATTTAATGAGCATATTGAGCTGGAATTGCCAGGGCTTGGGACGTACTCAAGACCTGACAATTCAGAGACTCCGGGAAATACGTCGAACTCATTTCCCGGAGATCATGTTCTTAATGGAGACTAAGAATTGTAGAAACATTTTGGTGGATTTGCAGCAGTGGCTCGGGTATGATAGGGTATTCACAATTGATCCGAGAGGCTTGAGTGGGGGCTTGGCATTATTTTGGAAAAGCGACATCAAGCTGGATATTAAATATGCAAATAAGAATCTGATCGATATGCAGGTTCAATATGGAGAGGTTAGTTTTTTCCTCTCATGTTTATATGGTGAACCGTCTTCAGAGGGGAAGGAGATTGTTTGGGAAAGAATCAGCAGGATAGGGGTCACCAGAAGAGATAAGTGGTGCTTAATTGGAGACTTCAATGACATCCTCAACAATGATGAAAAAACGGGAGGCCCCATGAGATCTGAAGCTTCATTCAAACCTTTTGGGGATATGCTTGCGGCTTGTGGAATGGAAGAACTAGAGTCATCTGGCATCAGATTTACATGGGCGGGGCAAAGATGGCATAAGTGGATCCAATGTTGTCTAGACAGGGCTTTTGGGAATAAAGCTTGGCTGAGATTTTTTCCTGGGTCGAATCAGAGGTTCCTGGACAAACGAGGCTCTGATCACAGACCTGTGCTACTGAAACTTCAAGCTTATCAAGAAAGAAGAGTGGGTCAGTTCAGATTTGACAAAAAATTCTTGTTTCAACCGGGAGTGAAACATAAGATCATAGAGGCGTGGAGAGGTGCAGCGGAAGGGTCCGAAAATAGAAATGTGGCGAAAAGACTTCGAGACTGTCGTGGTGCTTTGAGTGAATGGAAGAAACAGAGGGTCTTCAATGCCAAAGATA
>NW_013621308.1:0-197 GCF_000695525.1 Brassica oleracea var. oleracea
CTTTTCTCAATGTCTGGTATGGTTTCTCTTATAATCTCGGGTCTGTATTTTATGCACCATTCTTTTCTATCCGAGATTCCTTTATCGTATGGAACACTTGGTCTATCTTGTATAGACTCTATAGCAACTTGATTATGTCTCTTCTAGGACATTAGATTTCGTTTGGTGCTAAGCTGGTTAGTCATTCTTTTTCGGGT
>NW_013621308.1:300-919 GCF_000695525.1 Brassica oleracea var. oleracea
TACATAACAGTTCCAATGTTACGCCTTCAACCATTCGGTTCTTTTACTTTCTTTGTCCAGCTTATAATCTTTCTCCTTTAATATTGAATATCCGGATTCATTTGTTTCATGCAATCCGTACCTGGCCACTATTTGATCACCAATGTTTTGGCTCTCGGTCCTTTTTATTTCGTGGAGAAGATATTATTCTTATATATTCTCAATCCTCTTCTGAGGTTCCATCTTAAACGGCACATGTATGTACGTGGTGGTTTATTCAAAATCTCTTAAGATGGTGTATGTCTGGTTTTATGACCCGTATTCAATCTGAGATGGGAATATCTATGCTCACTTATATGGCCTGATGCATATGATCATATTATCATTCTATACATGTAAAACATAATGTCTCCAAGCTTATAGACTTTAGAATCTTAGTCTTATAGATAATGGCTTACATGGCCGAACCTTTTATAGGTAATGGCTTGTATGCGGCCAAGCCTGCACTATACAGCCAAGTCATGGCCAAGTCGTGGCCAAGCCGTTTATAGGTGATGGTCTTTGCAACCAACCATAACATGGTCTCTTCGGCAGAGTAATGGCCTCTTCGGTTTGGCCGTTTGTATCATGGCCTCTACGA
>NW_013621309.1:0-919 GCF_000695525.1 Brassica oleracea var. oleracea
TGATTTTAATTTTTTTCCTTTCTTTACTTTCTTTACTTTCAGATTAAATTTCCTTTTTCTATGCGTTTTATTTCTTTTTCTACCTCACATTATCTTCGTACTAACCTTTTTGGTCAGATGTTCCTCACATAAAAAATAACCTTTAATTTTCAAAGTTATTTACATTATCATGCCACTGAGTAATTATGAAACTTACATATATTAATGCTTGTCTTTTTCAGTTAGATTAATATGTTGTCCTAAAATAAATAGTATCAACTAAATCATTGTTATCGAAATTATAGCTTTCCAAATGACATGATTCACTACTCTATTAAATCAATATCGAAATCATTCATTCTTATCGTAGGATCAAACCAAAAATATTATGACCCCAAGTCCTATGTTATAAGTGCAGTCTACATATTTCTTTCGATTCACACATATATTACACATATACTTTTTAAAATCCAATGTTCAGTCACGTCACATATAGCTAGGCCTCAATGAATCCAATGGTATCGCAAGGATATATTATTTTCCTAAATGTTATATGTGCAGTCTACAACTTTTTTTTCATATAAGTCATAAAGATATTAATTACCTCTAAAAAACTATCTTCTATCATGTTTGTTGTACTTCTGATATTAGTTCGTTTTTATATCACAACATAATCTATCTCTATTATTAAAAGAGAAGTAATAATAAAAAAACCTTAGTTTTCAAAGTTTTTTACATTATCATGCTACTGAGTAATTATGGAACTTACCTATATTAATGCTTGTCTTTTTCAGTTAGATTAATATGTTGTCCTAAAATAAATAGTATCAACTAAATTATTGTTATCGAAATTATAGCTTTCAAAAAGACATGATTCACTACTCTACTAAATCAATATTGAAATCATTCATTCTTATCGTAGGATCAAACCAAAAATATT
>NW_013621310.1:0-919 GCF_000695525.1 Brassica oleracea var. oleracea
CATTTATCAAACCAAAATGAAGTGTGACGCCCATTACCAATTTCCTTTATGTAGAAACTCTTAGCAACCTCCCTGCACTACAAGAAAACACCGGTATTCCGACGACAAATATCGTCGGTATGTCCTCGGAATAACGGTATTCCGAGGACATACCGACGAGAATGGTCGTCGGAAATTTCTCGTCGGAAAGTAAAATTTCCTCAGAATTTCTTCGGAAAATTCTAAGGGAATACCGAGAATTAAAGATTCCGAGGACATTCAGAAGAAACATTTCCTAGGACTGTTCGTCGGTATCTCCTCGGATATTTCCGATGGAACGGTCCTCGGAAACATTCCGAGAGAAAAGAGGTATCGGAATATTCCGACGAACTTTGGCCGTCGGAATATTCCGAGAAACCTATGCCGTCGGAATATTCCGAGGAAGTGTATCCGTCGGGATATTCCGAGGAGATATGCCCTCGGAATATTCCGAGGAACTTCGGCCATCGGAATATTCCGAGAAACCTTTGCCGTCGGAATCTTCCGAGGAAGTGTATCCGTCGGGATATTCCGAGGAGATATGCCCTCGGAATATTCCGAGGAACTTCGGCCATCGGAATATTCCGAGAAACCTTTGCCGTCGGAATCTTCCGAGGAAGTGTATCCGTCGGGATATTCCGAGGAGATATGCCCTCAGAATATTCCAAGGAAGTTGTCGTCGGAATATCCCGAGGGATGATACACTTCCTCGGAATATTCCCAAAAATAATTTTTTTTTTAAATTAAAAATATATTTTTTTAATTGAAATTCGAAATTATAAAATTAAAATTGAAATAGAAAACATATTAGATAATATTCAAAGTTTTATATACCAAAATAAAACATTCAGAGATTTTTTTTTTAAAAAAGAAAGAAACTACGGGAACTGCTCGTTCGGGT
>NW_013621311.1:0-919 GCF_000695525.1 Brassica oleracea var. oleracea
TCGGTCTTGAATCCTAAGTTCTCACTTGGAACAAGACGCGATAACAAACCTTAGAAACAAGATCTGATTAGTGTGGGAACCGAAATTCGCACTGTCGATTTACGTTTAAATTAGGAAACAAGGAAAACCCTAATTTTCCAGAGGTCCCGGATCTCTTGCGAGAGCCAACGGCAAGTGACCAAATATATGCGGAAATCATGAAAAGATAACAAACGAATTTAGAGAAAACAATAGATCTTATTTCGAGTCTGCGTAAGAGCGTTGCGATCATTACAAGAAATCATAAAAGCTTTGCCGCAAAGGCTGTCAGCGAGTTACCTAGTTCTAGCGGCCTAAAAGCTCAAACCTAATTGAGTCGCAGCTCGATAACAAAAGACGAAGAAAATACAGAAAAGGTTTTTGATTGATTTCGGACTGAACCTTATGAAAGGCTGCCTACGTACCCCTTTCGAGGATCAAGCCGAACGTAATTCAATTGATAGAGCTGGACAAGAGACCGAACTGCCTGGGCGAGTTCGTCTAGTAATTGAGTGCCAGTCATAGAAACCTAACTTGTCGAGAATAATGCCTAAAGTTTCTAAGTGCAGAGAAAGTCTAAAAAGTTCTCCCTTGTGCCTCTCGCCTAGGACTCCTTATATACTCGCTCCTAGGTCGGTTTACGCTTTTTCCTGTTCTGCCCTTAAGCCATCATAACTTAAAAATGGAGATATTCCGTTTTTCCCGATCCTTCTAATTATCTTCGAATACTTCATATTTATCCGTGGAAACTTGACATTTATCTTTCCCTTAAGCCATCATATCTTTCCTTGCCGAGATTTCTTTCGTGTCTATTTGAGGATGTTCCGTAATAGGAGCTCTGTTACGAGTTTTCTTTACATGCCTCATTTTACGAGTAAAACACAGCGGGCTTAAAGTGAAT
>NW_013621312.1:0-918 GCF_000695525.1 Brassica oleracea var. oleracea
CATCCAGACGATCAAGAAAAGACCACATTCACATGTCCTTATGGTACGTTCGCCTATCGCAGGATGCCATTCGGTTTGTATAACGCACCCGCCACGTTCCAGCGGTGTATGATGTCTATTTTACTGATATGATTGAAGATATAATGGAAGTATTCATGGACGATTTCTCTGTCTATGGATCTTCTTTCTCTGCTTGTCTTTCCAATCTGTGCAGGGTACTTAGGCGGTGCGAGGAGAAAAATCTGGTGCTGAACTGGGAAAAATGCCATTTTATGGTTAGAGATGGGATCGTCCTGGGACACAAAATTTCGGAAAAAAGGCATTGAAGTTGACAAGGCAAAGGTTGATGTCATGATGAGTCTACAGCCACCTGATTCAGTCGAAGGGATCAGAAGTTTTCTAGGTCACGCAGGGTTCTACAGAAGATTCATTCAAGACTTCTCAAAAATTGCCAGGCCCATGACCCGTCTGCTCTGCAAGGAGACCAAGTTTCATTTTGATAAAGAATGCCTGGACGCTTTTCACACAATAAAAGAAGCATTAGTCAGCGCACCAATTGTCCAGCCACCAGACTGGGAATTACCTTTCGAAGTGATGTGCGATGCCAGCGATTATGCAGTAGGAGCTGTCTTGGGACAACGGAAGGAGAAGAAACTTCATGTCATCTACTACGCAAGCAGGACACTTGACGATGCACAATGCAACTATGCCACCACCGAGAAGGAACTACTTGCCATTGTCTTTGCTTTTGAGAAGTTTAGATCCTATCTTGTTGGATCTAAAGTTATAGTACACACTGACCATGCTGCGCTGAGGTATCTACTTCAGAAGAAGGATGCAAAGCCAAGGTTGCTGTGATGGATTCTCTTGGTGCAAGAGTTTGACCTGGTGATCAAGGACAAGAAAGGGATTGAGAAC
>NW_013621313.1:0-918 GCF_000695525.1 Brassica oleracea var. oleracea
ATAAAATACACATGTAATATTTTCTTATAAAATACACATTAAATTTTAACATAAATAACTATTGGTAAAAATAAAACAAATTATGTTTTATTTAGTGAAAATTACTTGATCAAAACTTTTTCTTTCTCTCTAATCTCTTTCAAAATTTTCTCTCAAAAAGGTCGTTTTCAAGTTTCCACCGTTTTTTAGTTTCTTTGGTTTCGCGGTTTTCGTCGGTCGTGAAAGGTTGATTTTCGTTTCATTTTTTTTCTTTGCCGGTGCTTCATCTTTATTTCTACATCTGCTTTATTTTTCTGAACACAACAAATATTCATTCATCCAAGGCGGTTAGGTCTTAGTCACAAAGGCCTCAATCACAATAAAGACTATTTAGCCAACCTATCTGCAACCACATTAACAAAGGCCTCAGTCACAATAAAGACTATTTAGTCACAATAAACATCGCGGTTTATCCAAAAAAACGATATAAAAGTGAATGTAGAGTATAGAAAGATGATGTCTGAAACACTCCAAAATTTTTCAACGGTATCTTCCCCTCATTAATGGCATTTATCAGCTGTGAGGAATCTGATTCAAAGCAGATAGACACCAAGCCCAATTCAGTGCACTTATTCAAAGCTTCTCTCATGGCCATACTTTCTGCTAGGAGTGAAGACTTAGACTGGACATTCAGTTCGAAAGCTGTGAAAGTGAGCGACATGCTCCTATCAATGATGTTCCCGCCAGAGACTTCTACATCTGCTTTAAGTGCAGATTGGCTGTATATATTTGATAAAATCCATATAAATTTTAGATGCTTAAAATGTAAGTATTGTTTGAATAACTGCAAAATATGATTTTGGAAAATTAGTCATTATATGTGTAGAGATATATTTTTAATTTCAAAATACAAACTACATAAATATACCGGTTTTTTTT
>NW_013621314.1:0-918 GCF_000695525.1 Brassica oleracea var. oleracea
GATCGATCAACCTCACTGCGATCCCCTCGTCATAGACCTCGTCATACAAGATTTGGAAGTCGGAAGAGTACTCATTGACATGGGAAGCACGGTCAATGTAATCTTCCGCGACACTCTCAATCGGATGAGCATCGAACTCGGAGAAGTAACTCCAACTCCGAAACCGCTCACAGGCTTTTCAGGCGAAGTATCGATGACCCTCGGATCGATTCAGCTACCAGTCATGGCCAAGGAGATCTACAACATGATCATGGGAACCCCATGGCTCAACACTATGCAAGCCGTTCCATCGACGTACCACCTGGACGTCAAATTCCCGACCCCAAACGGAGTCGCAGCTATCTGGGGATATCAGAAACATTCGCCACTGTGCTTCCTCGCGGAACACAAGTTAAGATAGATGACGACCTCTGCAACGGCAAATCGCAAACGCACGAAGATTGATAAATCTTCGACCGGTAACGTTTCAAGAAAAGATGATTTAACATTGTTTGCTGACGCAGACGCTTCGGGTGTCAAACTCAACATGAATCCAAAACCGACACTACAACTCAACCGGAACATCCGGAAGAGAACACTAACACAGCCACGATCATCACGATCAAGGCGGTCAGCACGGCAACAACCGCTGAGTGAAAACGCTCGCGGCATAAAACAGAAATACGAGATGGCTTGATCCTCGAAAGGGGTACGTAGGCAGCTCGTCGAAAGACGAGTTCAGTTATGCCCCTCTCTAAAAAGGGGGGGGGGAGTGGGTGCGTATACTCGTATACTCCCACATAGGAAAAGATGTGTTATTGTAATCGAATTCTATAGAGATTTCGAAAATTTTTAGAATCAATATGCGTCGCTCCGTTTTAAGACACTTGCAAAAAGTCTCAGAACACGCCTAGAAAATCTACAAACGTTAATACTCTT
>NW_013621315.1:0-918 GCF_000695525.1 Brassica oleracea var. oleracea
CACAAGCCAAGCACACACAACCAAGATCTCCCCCTGAATGAGCGAACGATCCGACAAAAACATCACCCATCGATCCTTCTGCATCCTCTTGGTCCACGGTTGTTGAGAACTGGCGAGTCTGCTGGCAAGCTCTAAATGTGGACACCTTCACCAATGGGTACTTCATCTCCGGGAATCATAGGGAGTTCCTTCTGAAACTGCATGACCTGGTAGATAAGGTTCAGGAAGACTATCTTCTTCTCCTGATCAAACTGTCAAGCCATCGCAAGAATCTGATCATACACTAGTTCACCAAAATTGACAGGACGGCGATTGACGTGAGCATAGATCAAGCAGATGCGAAGTTTGATCATGGCGTTAGTATCTTGCCCCGGAAGCCAGTTTCACTCGCAAACACGGTAGAATTCCTGATACGGAGCAATGAGCGCAGTAAGAGTGAATCCAGGCCACCCCGAGCAACGGTACCCCATGAGAGCTGATGATATCGCCAAGCTCAGATCACAGTTCTCCCAGTCGAAGGATCGCTCAACATGCGGAGTGATCATCACGGCGTTGATCACATCATGATCAAACCGATAGTGAGTTCCACGAACCAGCACACCGTCGGCACATTGACACAGGTTCGAGATCAACTCTCTAACTATCCTAGGACAAAAAGGCCGAACATGTAGGACCGTATATGCCCATTCAATCCTCTCGAGGAGCCTAAAGACTTCAACAAAGTCAGAGTCTTTAGGAACCAGTAAATTAGACTTCAACAAACCTCGTAGACACAGGTCATCGTACTTAAGAGCTTCATGGTTGTTCTCGTACCTTCTCGAGGGAGATCTGACGGGAAAGTCATCGTCAGCGAAGATTGCTTGGTTTGTTTGGAGACGCTCTTCAAAAGAAAGATAAGGCACGGGAGTGGAAAGATTG
>NW_013621316.1:0-918 GCF_000695525.1 Brassica oleracea var. oleracea
AAATTATTATCAAATAATATTTTGAAATTATCTTTTGATTAGGATTTAAAAAAAGGAAAATACTATTAAATAATATTTATAATTTAATAAAATTTATTTTTGTTAATATCTTAGTATATATATTTTTTAATTATGAGATAAATTAACACATGTCACAATCTTAAAATATATAATTGTCGTGTGTCGCGATCATGTTAATTAACAACTTTAAAGAACCAAGCTTTATATAATAAGATATTTATATAACTAAATTTTATGAAATATGATATTAGATGATCAATTTATGTTGTTTAAAATTTATTTTTAATCATTGATCAAAAATATATTCAAAATAAAAAATATTGTTTTCTTCTCTAAATTATTTTAATTAAAAAATTTATCTTTTCAAGTCTATGTGCTTTGAAAATATTTTAATCTTTCTTATTAGTTATTTATATTTTTATGACAAATATAGAAAAATAAAAAATCGTTTTTATGTATAAAATCTATATTTTTAATTTTATAAATATTTACTTTTTTATTTTTGTGTTTTATAGAAAATAAAAAATATTATTAAAACACTATAAAAATATGTATTAAGAAAAAGCAAATAAAACTAATTAACTGTTACTAAATTTGAATTTTTATTAAGGGTATCTATGTAATCAACCATTAAGAGAATTGACTTTAGATTTTATTGGTTGTGATTAGCTTAATGGAATATGTTCATGTTCTTTTAACCTAAAATAACAATTTTCCAAAAAAAGAAGGCAATGACCATATATGGTTATCGCCGTTGTCTACAGAAAGAAAAGAAAGATGACGATGTTGCCAGATAATTTAGTAGAGGAGGAGATACTAAGTCGTGTTCCGGCCACAAGTCTGAAACGTCTACGATCAACGTGCAAACTATGGAACGGTATATTCAACGATAGGAGA
>NW_013621317.1:0-233 GCF_000695525.1 Brassica oleracea var. oleracea
GGGAAAAGGCTCGACTTCGCTACCCCACTCGACAGATCAGGAGTCGCACGGGAACGACCTTCCGGTCAAGACCCTAGCGAGAAATCTCCCATCGAAAATGGGAACCCTGAAAGTCTTCCGCCTCCCGCAAAGACTTCGGAGGACGACGGAGTCGAGCACATTGACCTGGATCCTAGCGATGTCTCCAACGATACTGATGAGGACGTCGACAAACATCCAAGGAGGAGCAGAAG
>NW_013621317.1:335-723 GCF_000695525.1 Brassica oleracea var. oleracea
GAAATCTACTGACGAGACATCGGATATCCGCGATCTTCGCGACTACATCACCAAGACTGCGGCAGAAGTGAGGGCCGTAAAGTCTCAAATCCATCATGCTACTAGAGCTGCCCCAGAAATCGATCGACTGTTGGAAGGAGCTCGGAAGACCCCTTTTACCAATCGCATTTCGGACATGAGGGTGTCTGATCCGGGAAAAATCAAAGTACCGAAGTACGATGGTACGGCCGATCCAAAAGCGCACCTTCAGGCTTTCCACATCGCGATGGGAAGAGCTAGACTGAAGGACGGCGAAAAGGATGCCGGCTACTGCCGCCTGCTCGTTGAAAGCCTGGAAGGACCAGCACTTGAATGGTTCGCACGCCTTCGTCGTAACACCATCGGGAGT
>NW_013621318.1:0-917 GCF_000695525.1 Brassica oleracea var. oleracea
AAGAATCAGCCTCACCTTCCTCCAGAGATTGAACATAGCCTTCTGAGTAAGCTCCAAGTAAGAGGGGTCTCTGTTTTTTAGAGACCAGTGTATCGTCTTGATAAGAGAAAACGTGGCCTTTTCCTTTGTCTAGCTCATTGGTAATCCGAGTGATACGGACCGAAGCTTCAGCAGCACTATCAGCAATACCTTGCTTGACTCTTTCGATTCTAGCTCTGCGTTCTGTCTCATCAGCATGTGAGATATACAACATAGCCATTTTTTGGTCTTGCTTTGAAAGCTCCGGAAACATGGGAGGAAAACCAGGCGGGCCCTCATCCAGTAGTGAAGATCTCACAATGGGAAGATTAGGACGAGGCTCAGGCAATGCCTCTCGGTCATTAGATACTTGTTTCTCCTTCACACCACCTCTACGCAAAAGTGGGCATCTGATCTTTTCATGGGTAAGGCGCAGACAGTGAAAACATCTCTTATGAATCTTTTCATATTCAAATTCAATGTTCACCGTCCCACCAGACTTGAGGTTCAATCTTCTGAATGCCTTGGCCGGGTTATCCAGGTTGAAGCAAACTTTGGCTCTGATGTAGTCCTTAGTCTGGGAAACCTTAGGATCGTAAGCAATAACATCAACTTTTCCAACCTCTGACGCCAGGCGGTACATAGTATCAGTAGTGAAGAACTCCACTGGGATATGCCTAATCCGAATCCACAGATCCATCGTTTTGAGGAAGTCATCAGGAGGGTTAGCTGTCCATCTCTCCAAAGCCATAGCCCAATGATTATAAGACCAGGGTCTATCTTTGAGGACCGTCTGTAGATCTTCCTCTCGCTGGAAAACAAACTGGAACCTGTCTTTCGAGAGAGCAATCCCTCGAACACGACCGTAAACACGCCACGCTGTAGGCATATAGTCTATC
>NW_013621319.1:0-175 GCF_000695525.1 Brassica oleracea var. oleracea
ACTTCATAATACTCCCTAAATTGGTGGACTAACCACTAAAAAATCGCCATTCTCTAGAAAAACAAACACAACAAAGGTTCCAACCCTCTTTGACCTTCATCATATGTTAGTGAAGGATGCAACTATGCATTAAAACATTATTTTCATATTTTTAAATTTTTCTGAAAATCTATGT
>NW_013621319.1:201-303 GCF_000695525.1 Brassica oleracea var. oleracea
AGTAAATGCTCTACACGTTGAAGCATATGATCTTTAGTGTTGTTTTAAAATTTCTAAACACATTCTACGTTTGTATTAATGTATATTAAACTATCTTTCATG
>NW_013621319.1:655-917 GCF_000695525.1 Brassica oleracea var. oleracea
TTAATTTAGTAAAACTTCATAATACTCCCTAAATTGGTGGACTAACCACTATAAAATCGCTATTCTCTAGAAAAACAGACACAACAAAGGTTCCAAACCTCTTCGACCTTCATCATATGCTAGTGAATGATGCAACTATGCATTAAAACATTATTTTCATAATTTTGAATTTTTCTCAAAATTTATGTGTTAATATTTAGGTAAATGCTCTATACAGTGAAGCCTATGATCTTTAGTGTTGTTTTAAAATTTCTAAACACAT
>NW_013621320.1:0-917 GCF_000695525.1 Brassica oleracea var. oleracea
TTTATTGTATGAATCCGACAAACACACCATTTTCGGTTCAAACAGTTCTTAGTAGATTAGGCAAACAACTAGAGAAAATCATATTGTAATTAAATCCATCCTGTCCGAAAATCATTGACATAGAGAACCAAGAATGGAGAAAAGTTTCTGTCTTTGAGGCATTTGAGTCTCATGGTGGGGCTTTATTTGATCAAGCGTGTGTGTGTTAGTTTATATGTAAGAGTTTTGTTTTTTGGTTTAGGTATGATGAACTTTGTCAAAAGTTGGAATCTTTGATTCTTGATTTACAACAAGACATACAAAAAACTTGTTTTTGGTAAAACGTTGTTTATTACGTATCTCCAACTTTTATTACATATCTCCATGTTCCTTATGATCCCATTTATGTTTGTCGTATAACCACAAGAATGGAACACACTTTTAGTAGTCCTATCTTTTTTCAAGTCTCTGTTTTGTTTTTTATTGTAGTTGTGCCATCTCTGATTGTTTGCTTTTTGTAAATGCAGATAACTTCTTGGGGTTTGAGGAGGTGGTCTTCTTATTCCCTGGGGGATGGCCGGAGTCTCGAGAGATTGCCGGATTTTAAAAAGTGAATACTCTTCTTCTCTTCTCCTCTCTTGCCGTATGTTTTGTGTATTGAATGGTCTCCTTTGAAGAACATAATATTGGCAAAAGTCTAAATCTTTTGTTAACAAGTGAACCAGGTGTCTGTGCAGTAAAAAAATTTAAAATATTTTTTAACAGATAAATATAAATAAAATTTTATTAATATTGTAAATTTTTTTTTTCATATCAATATTTTAATATAAATTTTATTTAATTAAACATAAAAGTTATATTTAAAAATATGCATGTATATATTTGAAATTATAATGGGTAAATCTCCAAAATAGCACATTTCTAAGTTTATATCACAA
>NW_013621321.1:0-917 GCF_000695525.1 Brassica oleracea var. oleracea
CATCAAGTACCAAAATAAATTAATTCAATATTTTAACATATTGCATATACAAATGGACTTTTGTTCTGTGTTTAGTGGCTTTAGACTTGTTTTTATAGATAAAAAATAAACGGGATTGAGAAAATACGGATTAGAAAAAGTTATTTTTTGAGTTTGAGAAGTCCATATCTAAACAAAGAAATACGTTTACCTGGAACGGCCGAATCAATGGGCAAAATGATGAGAGCAAACACCATCATGGAAAGTAACAGAAGAGATGAAAACTTCTCTGTTGCCATTACTTTAGTTTAATTTTAGTAAATGCTAGAAGAAAATACAGCCTATAAAATAGTTTGGCACAAAATAAATGTTAGAAGAAATTCTTATATAATAAGGACTAATTAAGACTAAGAACATAACGAATATCAAAAACAATATTTCTCTATGTAAGAAATATTTTGGAACTCTTCAAAGATTTAATTTTTCAATATTTGTTGTCTTCTTCAGTAAGAGACTTTAACATTGTAGATCAAATCACCTTTACTCTGGTTATTTGTCGAGAACTGGTTGCGTTGGTCTTCTTTGTGTTTGTATACACATATACACAAATATATAGAGTTTTTTAAAATAAATATTCGATATCATGGTAATGAATTTCTCCATATCATAATTTGACTGTAAATTAACATAATTATCTACAATTGGGCAATGTATTTAATAGTTATTATGTTTCCATTAGAAATTGTGCTGAGATGTTAAGCTATTTTTAATATTAAATAACATAAAGAAAAAAAAAACACATTTAATTAAGAATCTAGCACCCCCTATTTTCCAAAATTTTTAATCACTTTTTAAAAGAGATTTTTTAACTTTTAAAACTTTTTGGCACCATTTTTTTTATGAGATGTTAAATTTGTTGATTATCGTGAAAAAGAATA
>NW_013621322.1:0-917 GCF_000695525.1 Brassica oleracea var. oleracea
ATTCTAAATTTGTATTAATGCATATTAAACTCTCTTTCATGGTACATAGGCATCGTTTAATTTTTTATCATTTAATTTAGTAAAACTTCATAATACTCCCTAAATTGGTGGACTAACCACTATAAAATCACAATTTTCTAGAAAAATGGAGACTACAAATGTTCCAAACCTCTTTGACTTTCATCATATGTTAGTGAAAGATGCAACAATGCATTAAAACAGTATTTTCATATTTTTGAATTTTTCTCAAAATCTATGTGTTAACAACCCCTACAAAAATATTGAGTTTTTCTGTAAATATTACATATACTGAGGCCTATAATATTTTGTGTTGTTTTAAAATTCCTAAACACATTCTACATTTGTATTAATGTATAATAAACTCTCTTTAATGGTACATGGGCATCGTTTTAACTTTTTGTCAATTAATTTAGTAAAACTTCATAATACTCTCTAAATTGTTGGAATAACCACTATAAAATCACTATTTTGTAGGAAAACAGAGACAACAAAGGTTCCAAACCTCTTTGACCTTCATTATATGTTAGTGAAGGCTGCAACTATGCATTAAAACAATATTTTTGATTTTTTCTCAAAATCTATGGTTTAACACCCATACGAAAATATGGAGTTTTCGGTAAATATTCTATATACTAAAGCCTATGATGTTTTGTGTTGCTTTAAAATTTCTAAACACATTCTAAATTTGTATTAGTGTATATTAAACTTTATTTCATGGTACATGGGCATTGTAAGACCCGATCCTGGCCAACTAGGCCGCGGCCGATGCCTCATGTCGCTCGGTCCATACCCTGGCCGAACCTCTCAATTTTTCGCCCTTTATCAATATTATCGCCCATAGGCGAGGGATAACTTAGATCTTAGCTTAAGACTACCTTAGTCATTCACTAGCTTAG
>NW_013621323.1:0-917 GCF_000695525.1 Brassica oleracea var. oleracea
TTTAAAAAAAGATGGGGTATAGCCTTAAGTTTATGTGGTAATTGCTTTTTTTTTATCTCGAGATCGAATCTGCTGCATCGGTCGATGAATTCTTATTGTATGAGTTATGTCTCTGGTCGAGATAATCATATATGGTGGCCTAAGTCAAGGCTGAACCATTTCTAAATCTAAAAAATGTTCAATACCTTTTTTAATTTATCCAACCATATAACTACTAAAGATGGGCATATCGAGTTTTTCTTCCGAAAAATGTTTTTAACAAGCCTTAAAGGAATTGTGCTTTGACTATTCCATTTGCACGGCGTGTGTAGACCTTTCTGTCGAACCAGATTTAAAAAAAATGGGGCATTGCCTTATGTTTATGTGGTATTGGCTTGTTTTTTATCTCAAGATCGAATCCGCTGCATCGGTCGATGAATGCTTATTGTATGAGTTATGTCTCTGGTCGAGATAATCATATATGGTGGCCTAAGTCAAGGCTGAACCAATGCTAAATCTAAAAAATGTTCGATACATTTTTAAATTTTTTCGACCCTATAACTACTAAAGATGGGCATATCGAGTTTTTCTGCCGAAAATGTTTTTAACAAGCCTAAAAGGAATTGTGCTTTGACTATTCCATTTGCAGGGCGTGTCTAGACCAAGATTTAAAATAGATGGGGCATAGCCTTAAGTTTATGTGGTATTGGCTTGTTTTTTTTATCTCGAGATCAAATCCGCTGCATCGGTCGATGAATGCTTATTGTATGAGTTATGTCTCTGGTTGAGATAATCATATATGGTGGCCTAAGTCAAGGCTGAACCAATGCTAAATCTAATAAATCTTTGATACATTTTTACATTTATCCGACCATATAACTACTAAAGATTGGCATATCGAGTTTTTCTGCCAAAAAATGTTTTTAACAAGCCTTAAA
>NW_013621324.1:0-916 GCF_000695525.1 Brassica oleracea var. oleracea
AACTCAACGCGAGGCCGAAGCCAACGCTACAATTCAACCGGAACATCTGGAGGAGAACACTGACCCTGCCACGATCATCTCGATCAAGACGGTCAGCACGGCGACAACCGCCGAGTAAAAACGCTCGTGGCATAAAACAGAACTACGAGATGGCTTGATCCTCGAAAGGGGTACGTAGGCAGCTCGTCGAAGGACGAGTTCAGCTATCCCCCTCTCCAAGACGGTCAGCACGGCGACAACCGCCGAGTAAAAACGCTCGCGGCATAATATAGAACTACGAGATGGCTTGATCCTCGAAAGGGGTACGTAGGCAGCNNNAGTTCAGCTATCCCCCTCTCCAAAAAGGGGGGGGGGGAGTGCGTATACTCGTATACTCCCACATAGGAAAAGATGCGTTATTGTAATCGAATTCTATCGAGATTTCGAAATTTTTTACAAAATATGCGTCACTCTTTTTAAGAAAAAATCGCAAAATAATCTCGCTTCAAAAATATACGTATAGTCTTCGAAATAACTGCGAGACGTCACAAGTTAAAAATTGAGATAATACGAACAAATTGTCCGAACGCGACCACTACAAATCTTACACTCCGTTCGTTGATTGGCCCCGACGAACACATCAGCCGTCTTAAACAAATGCAACCTGATCACTCTTTTGATCTTCAAACGTCCAACACAAGGACGAAAGCGCGCTACAAAAAAAAATCCGAAATTTTGGTCTAGCACTTCCAGTTGGCTTAAAAATTGTCTCTGGAAAGATGCTCGAATCGTACCATAAAAGTCGTATAAGCCGAGAACCTATCGCGGACTTTAAATCGGTACGAATCAGGTAGAAATCATAACATGAAAACTGATAGCCGGCTAGTCACCGCACAAACCTTAAAAGCGAGAGTAAACCTAGGTCTTGCCCTAAACC
>NW_013621325.1:0-916 GCF_000695525.1 Brassica oleracea var. oleracea
TAATGTTCTTGTTATGTTTGAGTAATGAGAATGATATGCTTTGTTGTCTTGTTTCATGTTTCAAGTTCTGGTTATTGATTCATTTTTTTTAGGTTTTCTTGTTTCTGTTTCGTCGTCTTTGACATTGGAACAACATTGGCTAAAGAAGATCAAGCAAGAATGTTGTTCTCGTAATTTGCAGGTCAAGAAGAGTGAAAGTAATGTTGTAAGAACCTTGCAATGGAGCAATTAAATATTGAGGTTTCTTAAATTTGTTTCTTAAGTCAATTTTTGTACTTAAAAGCATTAAAAAAAATAATAAGAACCCCTAATATGGGTCTTTGCAATAATCATGCTCTAATTGATAAGCCGCATTTATTACAGCCTTTGTTTAATACAGTGATTATTTTATTATACGTCGTTCACTTAGCATTCATCGTCTTGGGTAAAACCATAACGAAAAAAAATCACCATTACGAATAATTTTTCTTTCTCGGGTCCTTACTTTTTGTTTTTTTTTTAGAAAAATAAATAACAAAATTATTCCTTATTAAATATGAAAAGATACAACCATTCATTTTCATTCTTGCAATTTTATTCTTCTACGTTACTTTTCTATTTGTTCTTCTTGTTTCCAAAATGGTCACCAGACAGACTCTACGAAAGTACACGAACTTAACAGATCAACCTTAGCTTATACGGCTGACTGTGGATCAAATTACAATCCGTTAATTGTAATGTTTTTCACCCACTCTGTCACTTTATTTTAGACAGAAAGTGATATTCCTAATGTATTGGGGATATACACCCAAGATATTCCCATATATTCCCTTGTAATCTATTATGTTAATAATCCTTTAATATCGGTGTACATACCGTAGGACATTAGGTCATCTAGCGTGTATATATACTTCTGGTCTTTGACCTTGATCAATAC